>NC_058027.1:28272903-28334760 GCF_019176455.1 Solea senegalensis | reverse complement strand
TGTGACGTAGATAAAGACGAGATCATGTGACGTAGACAAAGACGAGATCATGTGAGGCAGATAAAGATGATCATGTGACGTAGATAAAGACACGATCATGTGACGTAGATAAAGACACGATCATGTGATGTAGATTAGTGTGCATTTGGACTTTCTGGGTATCTCATAGGACTACTGGAATTAAGCTTAAGTATCACTTCTGTAGGTCTTTCTTATTTGGTTGCTATTTCATTCATTGCTATTGTATCTAGCTGGGTTGCTTGACTTTTGACGTGTCTGTTTAGTTAAGGTGAAAGTTTGTTGTTGATATTTTGTCTGCTAGGTCAAAGAGAAAGTTGTTATTGTTGCCGTTTTGACCTAGTTTCTTTTGAGCCATCACCAGGTGTGAAGTTTCATTGGCTACAGGGGAGTGGCCAACACAGCTACACAGCCACCCATGCGGCTCTCTCCTCCGCCCACTCCTTCTCCCACACACCCAGATCCACTGGAAGAGGTGGTGGGACAGGTCTGCTCATCAACCCCAACTGGACTTTCACTCTTTACCCACTGCCACACTTCTCTTCACAGTCGCTTGAATTTCATGCTGTAACTGTAACTCACCCAGTAAAACTAATCATTGTTGTCATCTACCGTCCACCAGGCCCATTGGGACACTTTTTGGAGGAACTCGATGTCCTCCTTTCAAACATCCCAGAAAATGGCCCACCACTTGTTCCTCTTGGCGACTTCAACATCCAGTCAGAGAAGTCCTCCGATCTACTTCTTCTACTTTCGTCTCTTTCTCTCTCACTTGATCCTTTTCCACCAACTCACAAAGCTGCAACCACCTTGACCTCATCTTCACCAGAAACTGCTTCACCTCCGACCTCAAGGTAACTCCACTTCATGTCTCTGATCATTTCTTCATTTCCTACTCTCTCCCACTCTCCCAATCTGATGATCTCATCTCATCAGATATTGCACTTGTCTGTCGTAACATTCGCTCTCTCTCTCCTCAACTGTTCTATCAGCACTTCCTTCAGCTGACTCCTCCCTCATGCATCCCAACTCTGCCACAGACACCTTCCTCTCTTGACTCTCTCTGTCCTCTTACTTCACGTCACCATTATTATTATTTTGTAAATTAAAAAGTCGATATCAGTAACTGTATAAACTTGTAACCTGATACAGTTGTTGTGTATCTGCTGCTGGTCTCCCCCTCTCTCTCTTCTGTCTCTCCCTCATCTCCCTCTTGTCCTTTCTCTCCCCCCATTTTCTGTCCCCCACCTCTCCACTATCCCCCATTTTTCCTTTCACCCCAACCGGTCGAGGCAGACGACCGCACATCTCTGAGCCTGGTTCTGTCAGAGATTTCTTCCTGTTAAGAGGGAGTTTTTTCTCTCCACTGATGCCTAGTGCTTGCTCATTGTGTGAACTGTTGGGGGTCTCTGCTCTCTTTAATGTTGTCTATGTACAGTGCCTTGAGATAATGTATGTTATGATTTGGCGCTATACAAATAAAATTGAATTGAATTGAATTGAATTGAATTACTTCACGGCGGGTTTGAAAGTCCTCCCCAGCCCCGTAGTTGTCTGACTCAGTGCGTGCTGAGAGAGCCACGATACGAGCAGCAGAAAGGAAATGGACGAAATCCAGTAGCGTACCATTGGGTTTCAGTCAGGGCCTTCAAAAAAAAAAAAAAACACGCCATAGCGCACACACACCACTGCGCATCTATAGGCTACTGCATCATTACCACCTCATCTTCCGTTAAGTCACTGAGCAAACGCAATTTCACAAGCCACTATATGACACAAAAACAAGCTTCCACATAAGCATAGGCGTTAGCTACGCGGGGAACACGTCCCCGGCACTATTTATGATCAACAGTTTTGTCCTCACCTCTTCTAAAAAATTTTATCAATTTATCATTAACACTCCAACTACCGGAAAATATGTACCTCTTCCATGTAGGTCTTCCTCTTGAAATAATTTCCTTCTTTTCTCCAAACGATCGCCGTGAAAAGTGCACACGAAGGAGATCAGAAACATGATAGATTGGTGGTGTTAATGCAGTGATCATAGTTTCCTTCAAAACCCGCCAAAGGTTCAAACGTTGTTGATGACATCACTGGGGGCTAGCGCCAGACACATCGCTGGGCCTGGGGCGTTCTGTCACTATGATATCACATTTTGATTGGCTGACGACACACGTCAGTCAAAGTTAGAACCAAATAGGAAATGGCAGCTTCAACGAAAGGCCAGCAATACTACTAGAGCAGGTCCACGGAGCTGTGATGCGTTTAAAGACATTATGGAAAATCCAGCTCAGCTTCACAAAAAATAACCATATTCTTTCTGGAAATATAATCATAACATACTGAAAAAGTCATTGATTTCAGACACGTTCCGACACACATTAATTTGATTATTTAAAAAAAAAATAATAATAATAATGATATAAAAATACTTTTTGATATTGTCAGGGCCAGCAGGGCCTTCTCTGCTGGCCCTGACAATATCAAAAAGTATTTTTTGACAGACCACCACTGGCGAAATCAAAACACCCTGATTCTCTTCTCTCCAACTTCACTGCCTCTATCTCTGCAGCCAAACAATCTTTCTATCAGACTAAAATTCAATCCTCTTTCTCTAACCCCAAAAAACTTTTCTCGATCTTCTCTAACCACCTTGACCCCCACACTCCTCCCTCCTCCCTTCTACCAATTCACTTTGTCAACTACTTCACAACAAAAGTCGATGACATTCGCTTTTCTTTCTCAACCCCACCTCCTGATCTCTCCACTCTACCAACCACACATTCAGCTCCTTCTCTATCCTCTTTCACTCCTCTATCCTGTTTCACCCCTCTATCACATGATCAAGGTCTTCAACTTACCAAAGTTCTCCCACACTACACCGCTCCTCCGCTCCCTTCACTGGCTTCCTGTAGCTGCTCACATCCGCTTCAAGACTCTAGTGCTTGCGTTCCATGCTATAAACGGATCCGGTCCAGCCTACATCCAGGACATGATCAAAACCTACACCCCAGCCCGCCCACTCCGCTCTGCATCGGCAAACCGGCTCGCTGCCCCCTCACTGAGAGGATCGGAGAACTCCAGACTGTTCACTGTCGTCGCTCCCAAATGGTGGAACGAGCTCCCCATCGACATCCGGACAGCGGAAAGCCTCCACATCTTCCGCCGCCGACTAAAAACACACTTCTTCTGACTCTACCTCGATTAAGACGACGACGACAAAAAGAAACAAAAAAAAATTGCTTATACATGGCACTTATGACGAGCACTTCATAGTTTGGTTTACTTGAAGCTCTTACTTACTTCTAGCTCTTATTTGTACCCAAATGTTTAAATGCACTTATTGTCACTTTGGATAAAAGCGTCTGCTAAATGACATGTAATGTAATATAATAAAGACGTGATCATGTGACGTAGATAAAGACGCGATCATGTGACGTAGATATCGGAGACAAAGTGACAGTTCTGTCTTCATGTCCCTGCAGCAGTTTACAGACCTTCAGCAGGTCCAGATCTCCTCCCTGATCCCTGCAGGTCCAGGTCAGGGTCCGGACACCTGTCGGGTCGTCCCACACAAACCGCCGAGCCTGACCTGGTTTCAGCTCATGAACCACAGCTGAGCCGCTGACCAAGACACCAGACAAACGTTTCTTTTTACTTCATCTCACTATTTCTTAAATTCTCCAGAGCAAATAAAAACATGTGACCTCTGACCTCTGTCTGTAGCTGATGGTGATCCAGGGGGAGTGGTTAACCAGCAGGGCGGGAGCGGCTCCGTCATAATAGTCAGTGAAACTGATGATGGTGGAGTGATCGGAGATGTTGACCTCCATGATGATCCCACCACACTGGAAAACACACACACACATACAGGTGTGAGCGCTGAACAGGACTGAGGAGCTGTGATTGGCCGAGCAGACGCACTGACCATGTCGAGCCTCAGCAGGGTGCCGCTGTCCTGACGGTTGAAGGAGAACAACTTAGAGGAGGAGTCAGAACCGACCACACGCACGCACAACTTCCCCGAGCTGTTCTCTGGCCACAAGGGGGTGCACTGCAAAAAAACAACAACAACAAGAGAATAAATGATGTTACAACAGAGTGAAGCTGATTGGACGGTTGTCACACTCACCTCAGTGGACGGGATGTAGTGCCACCTGGTGGCCGAGTGGCTGCTGACTTCTCCCACCTCCAGCTCGAACGAGGACTTGTTGACGAGTGTGTAGAAAGGACTCATGGTGACAATCCTCGTCAGGTTAAAGCTGCTCATCTGGATACTCACGCCCACCTGAGTGACAGAGACATGCCCACTTTATTTAGGAGGTGGAGCTGGAGTGGTCAGAGTTGAAGATGCTGAGATTTTGTTTGGGCGAGACCACGACGGACAGGATTTAGAATGAGCATCTAATCCAGGGTCTGGACATAAAGTCAGAGAGTGAAGGTTGACATGTGGAGACAGAAGCTCAGCTGTGTTGCCTCCTAAAGGGAGAGGCTGGAAGAAGGAGAAGGTCAATTTGTCCTTTATTACCAGAAAGTCCACGTTGTTTGCAGGACAGCGAACACAGCCGTAACTTCCCACAGTGTCCAGAGAGAAACTGTCAGACCAAGAGCTGGTGGACACGCACAACTGGATCTGCAATGAACAACAAGAACAGCTGAGTCACGTCTGAGTCACAGCTAGGTCACAACTGAGTCACAGCTGAGTCATGTCTGAGTCACGCCTGAGTCACAGCTGAGTCACTCCTGAGTCACGCCTGAGTCACGCCTGAGTCACGTCCGAGTCATTGAGTCACGCCTGAGTCACGGCTGAGTCACGGCTGAGTCCACAGAGTCTGAGTCACGCTGAGTCACAAGCTGAGTCACGCTGAGTCACAACCGAGTCACGCTGAGTCACAGCCTCTGAGTCACGCCTGAGTCACAACTGAGTCACAACTGAGTCACGCTGAGTCACGGCTGGTCACAGCTGAGTCACAGCTGAGTCACAACTGAGTCACGTCTGAGTCACAACTGGTGCCCGGTCAGCGTCCCTGAGTCCGCCACAGCTGAGTCAAGCGTCTGAGCTCACGGCCTGAGTCCACAGCCGAGTCACGCCTGAGTCACAACTGAGTCACGCGTCTGAGTCAAGCGAGTCACAGTCCGAGCCGTCGCCTGAGTCGCGTCTGAGTCACAACTGGAGTCGCCTGGGAGTCACCGCGTCTGAGTGGGCCGCCTCTGAGTCACGCTGAGTCGCGTCTGAGTCTGGCGGTGCGTCTGAGTCACAACTGAGTCACGCCTGAGTCACAACAGTCCGCGTCTGAGTCCGCGTCTGGAGTCGCGTCTGGAGTCGCGTCTGAGTCACAACTGAGTCGCGTCTGAGTCTGGCGCTGAGTCGGCTGAGTCACGTCTGGAGTCCGCGTCTGGCTTCAGGTCGGGTCACAGCGGAGTCACGTCTGAGTCACGTCTGAGTCCGTCTGAGTCACGGCTGAGTCACGAGGTCACAACTGAGTCACGTCACAGGTCACAGCTGAGTCCTTTTTGTGGAAAAGGAGTCACGCACTTGCGTCTGGAGTCACGTCTGAGTCACAACTGAGTCCGTCTAGCAGGTCAGTCTGGAGTCACACAGCTGAGTCGCGTCTGAGTCTGGCAGGTCCGTCTGAGTCTAGCTGAGTCACAGCCAGGTCACAGCTGAGTCTGCGTCTGAGTCACGTCTGGAGTCACAACTGAGTCCGCCTGGGTCACAACTGAGTCCGTCTGAGTCACAGCTGAGTCAGCCTGAGTCACAACTGGAGTCTGGCTGGGTCATGTCTGGGTCATGTCAGGTCAGCCTGAGTGCACAGCTGAGTCAGCCTGAGTCCGCCCTGAGTCACAACTGAGTCACGTCTGAGGTCACAACTGAGTCACAACTGAGTCGTCTAGTCACGTGAGTCCGTCTGATCTGCTTTAAGGAGTCACAGCTGAGTCACAACTGAGTCCGTCTGAGTCACAACTGGAGTCCGCGTCTGAAGGTCACAACTAGTCACGTCTGAGTCGCGTCTGAGTCCGTCTGGAGTCGCGTCTGAGTCTGGCAGGTCACGTCTGAGTCACAACTGGTCGCGGCAGGTCCGTCTGGAGTCACGTCTGAGT
The DNA here is from genome assembly GCF_019176455.1 of Solea senegalensis. NCBI lineage: Eukaryota > Metazoa > Chordata > Actinopteri > Pleuronectiformes > Soleidae > Solea > Solea senegalensis. The sequence goes on along the minus strand of NC_058027.1, from coordinate 28,328,640 downwards.
CGTCCGTCTTAGTCACGTCTGAGTCGCGTCTGGTCTAGCTGAGTCACAGCTGAGTCACAACTGGTCACGTCTGAGTCGCGTCTGAGGTCACAGCTGAGTCACGAAGCTGAGGTCACGTCTGTGGAGTCCGCGTCTGAGTCACAACTGAGTCACGTCTGAGTCACGTCTGAGTCACAACTGAGTCCGTCTGAGTCGCGTCTGAGTCGCGGCTGAGTCACAGCTAGGTCTAGCACAGGTCACAGCTGAGTCGCGGCAGCGGAGTCACGCCTGAGTGCAACTGAGTCCGCGTCTGGTCACAACTGGGTCACAACTGGAGTCGCGTCTGGTCGGCTGAGTCACAGCTGAGTCACGTCTGAGTCACAGCTGAGTCGCGGCTGAGTCGCGTCGAGTCGCGTCACGAGTCACAACTGGAGTCGCGTCTGAGTCGCGTCTGAGTCACGAAAGCTGAGTCACAGCTGAGTCGCGCCTGGGTCACAACTGAGTCCGCGTCCTGAGTCACAGCTAGTCACAGCTGAGTCTGGCAGGTCGCGTCTGAGTCCGTCTGAGTCACAACTGAGTCTGGCCAGGTCACGTCTGAGTCTGGCCAGGTCACGCCCTGAGTCACAACTGAGTCACAGCTGAGTCATGTCTGGGTCATGTCTGAGTCATAGCCTGAGTCACAGCTGGGTGCGCCTGAGTCCGCCTGAGTCACGCCTGAGTCCTGCCTGAGTCACGCCTGAGTCACAACTGAGTCACGTCTGAGTCATAACTGAGTCGCGTCTGAGTCACGTAGTCACGGCTGAGTCACGCGGCTGGAGTCGCGTCTGAGTCACAACTGAGTCGCGTCTGAGTCACAGCTGAGTCACAACTGAGTCGCGTCTGAGTGCAACTGGAGTCACGTCTGAGTCGCGTCTGAGTCGCGTCTGAGTCACAGCGCTGGAGTCCGCGTCTGGTCACAACTGAGTCGGCTGAGTCACGTCTGAGTCGCGTCTGGTCACAACTGAGTCACTGCGTCTGAGTCGCGTCTGGCGGAGTCACAGCTGAGGTCACGGCTGGCAGGTCACAACTGAGTCTGCGTCTGAAGATCCGCGTCTGAGTCCGCGTCTGAGTCACGTCTGAGTCACGTCTGGTCACAACTGAGTCACGTCTGAGTCGCGTCTGAGTCACAGCTGAGTCACAGCTGGTCACAACTGAGTCCGCGTCTGAGTCGCGTCTGAGTCGCGTCTGAGTCACAACTGAGTCCGTCTGTAGTCGCGTCTGAGTCACAACTGAGTCGATAAGTCCGCGTCTGAGTCGCGTCTGGCGAGTCACAGCTGAGTCGCTGAGTCACAACTGAGTCACAACTGGAGTCGCGTCACGGAGTCGTCTGAGTCACAACTGAGTCACGTCTGAGTCACAACTGAGTCACAACTGAAGGTCACAACTGAGTCCGTCTGAGTCGCGTCTGGGTCGTCTGAGTCGCGTCTACGAGTCACAACTGAGTGCGTCTGAGGTCACAGCTGAGTCACAGCTGAGTCACAGCTGAGTCACAACTGAGTCACGTCTGAGTCACAGCTGAGTCACAACTGAGTCACGTCTGAGTCACCTTGTTCTTGCTGAAGAGCGTCTTCTTCCTAAAGGAGAAGAGGACGATGTCCCGGTGATCTGCTGGATGTTTGACGCTGATGTCCTCGGCTCGGTACTGCAGCACTCTCAAAGTCTTGTTGATGACCCAGTACGGACTGAAGAGCGACACCAGCAGGTGGCTCAGCCTCTTGGCCACGTGGACGCTCACGTCCACCGTCATGCTGGTGTCCATGTCACAGGTGAGACACACGCAGAAGAACTCGGGCATTTCCTGTTTGATGCGCAGGTGTCCGTGCCAGTCCCGGCCCTGGTATCTCATCAGAACCATCGACAGAACCTCACCAGAGACGCGAGCGTTCACCAGGTCTGACGTACTTCCTTCCTGAAGGTCGTAAGAGTCTGCAGAGCTCTAAAACACAGACAAGACCAGATCAGATCAGACCAGATCAGACCAGGCCAGACCAGACCAGAATGATTCAGTTTCAATGAGTTCTTTTTTTCATGAGCAAAGAAAGCAGGAAATATTGACATTTAAGAAACTTATACAGTTTTCAAACAAACTCGTCACGGTTCATTTTTTACCTCCATCATGTAGCGGACGGTGTACGGCAGCAGGTTGCGCAGTGTGACCATCGGTTGCAGGTGGATGATGTAGGCAGGGTCCCAGTCTTCTTCCCCGTGGTTGGCGATGTGTCTCAGGGTGTCAGGGACGGCCAGCGTGCTGACCATCAGCGGCAGGAGGCTGCTGTCCATCGCAGGACACTGCAGGACAGAATGCACTTCAGAACTGTGGTGGACCTGCTCCTTCCAGGACACGCAGGTGGAAGACGGAGCGTACTGACCATCCAGTGGACCCGCGGGACACACAAACAGCTGACACCTGCAGGACACACGGAGAACAACAGCTGCTGTGAGACTCGTCTCTGCTGGACTGAAGGTCAGAGACGCGTCACTGTACCTGTACGACTCCAAGGTGACATGAAACTCTCGCTCGGGCTCGGCCTGTCCCACGCTCTGCAGACTCCTGGACGTGGGACAGAACTTTAGGACAACGAACGGCACCGAGAAGTGATTCTTTATCTGTGACAAAAGATTAAAGGGACATGTTAGAGCCATATTTACTTTAGTTTAAAATACATTTTATTTCAATTACATTTTAAACTGATTGCTATTTCATCTAAATGATGTTTATGTTTTATTCTAATTTATTTCAATATTAAATTTATGTAGTATAATTTTGAGACAAGGGAGGGATGGTAGAGAAGAGAGGGGGTGGGACGGTGGAACAGGGGATCGACTTTGTTTTCGACCTCACGTAATCACTGCTAAGCCTTATTACATATGTTGTGAAAAGTCTAAATAAAGTAACGTAAACAGACAAAGAGACTTGGTGCTTCATTAAGCGCTCCCCTGTAAAAGTGAAGTGGTTTCAAACAAAAGTTTAGAACATTTTACATGAAACACTAACATCAATAAATAAGAATGACGGGGAATGTGCGGGACTGTTGACCTGGCAAACGTAAGATTAACATCTAAGGCAGGGGGAGGGGAACCAGCAGCCAGTGGGACCAGGTTCAGGACTGAAGAACAGGTTCAAGGTCAGACTGAGGAACAGGTTCAAGGTCAGACTGAAGAACAGGTTCAAGGTCAGACTGAGGAACAGGTTCAAGGTCAGACTGAGGAACAGTTTCAAGGTCAGACTGAGGAACAGGTTCAAGATCAGACTGAAGACCAGGTTCAAGGTCAGACTGAAGAACAGGTTCAAGGTCAGACAGTTTTGCTCTAAAGAATCTTGTAACTGAGCAGCAGAGACAGAGAAAGCGTGTTGCGGTGACCTCTGACCTGCAGTGGAGAGCGGACCGTGATGACCTTGTTTCCCTCGGCGGCGTCGACCTGCAGCAGCACAGACACGACCTCCTGCAGCATCGGCCCACGGACGTTATACAGGCCACGCCCAGGTGTGTCCATGGCAACGTTTGAGATCTCACTGAATCCAGAGGGAACTGTGGAACACACGCACATACGGTGAGAGACACACATACACATGGACACTCTCTCTGTATCCGTGTGTGTGTGTGTGTGGAGGACACTGACCGATGGTGAGGGTGAACAGGCCGCTCTCCTGACGCTGCAGCGCAGACAGTTTCCCCCGTGACGAGCTCTCCAGCGCCGAGTGTTCCAGGTCCACGCTCTGATCCACTGCCAGCTCATGGAGTTTACCCTGCGACGGCGGCCCCACCAGTCTGAGGTTGGCACTGTGCTGCACAATGAGTGGGATCCCCAGAGAGTTCCTGATGGTGAATGGAGCTTTTTCTTTCAGAGAGTAGTTGAAGGTGGAGGCTGTTCCTTCAGAAAACGCCTGATCGACAAAAAATATCATCAATGACTTTTCTCTTTTATCCAATGACTTTTAAATAATGTGTGTTTCTATATGTGGATATAAAGCTGCACACACTGTAAAACACACTGCTAAAAACACTGTAAATCACTGTGAATACACTGTAAATCACTGTGAATACACTGTAAAAAACTGTAAAACACACTGTGAATACACTGTAAATCACTGTGAATACACTGTAAATACACTGTAAATCACTGAATACACTGTAAATACACTGTAAATACACTGTGAATACACTGTAAAACACACTGTGAATACACAGTAAATACACTGAATACACTGTAAAACACAGTAAAACACACTGTGAATACACTGTAAATACACTGTAAAACACACTGTGAATACACTGTAAATACACTGTGAATACACTGTATTGACACCTTGGCAAGATTGTGGAAGACGCTGAGGCTGCACTGAGACACGGTGATGTTCATGGTGTCTTTGGAGCAGATGTTGATCAGCGTCCGAGGTTCAGGAAGAATCACAAACTCGTCTCCGTGAACTGGACTCTTGTCCTGGAGCGGGTTGTTCTTCATCTGCAGGGACAGAGACGAATCATCTTCATCTTCAGTGTCGTCATCATCAGACAGCTGCTCGTAAGTGAACGACTTTAAACACGTAAATGTTAAATAAGAGGAAACGTGTTTGACCTCGAGCTCCAGGTTCCACCTTCGACTTCCACCGTCCACTCGTTCGATCAGCGGTTCCCACACTGCATAGACCTCATTAAAGTAGTTCACCTGCATGGACGCCAGGTGGCGTAATGACATCATCTCCATCAGAACACATGCCGTTTTCATCAGATGTTTGAGTTTCAACTTTTACTCAATCCACAATCTCACACACACACTCACTCCACCTTCTTACCTCCAGTGTCATGTTGGCTCTCAGTCGCAGCAGAGACGACCAGTTTCTGGCAGTTCCAGTGAATGAGGACTCGGCCAGCAGCAGTGGGACGGTCTGGTGACCCAGGCCAGACTCCAATGTGACCTGCACCACCTGTACAAAACAAAACCCACCGGATCATCAGGACCATGTTCAGAATCAGAATCAGAATCACCTTTATTGTCATTATACAGTGTACAACGAGATTAAAGGACAGTTCTAGTAGTGCAAGTGAAAAGATAGAGTGGAGAAGAAGAACGAAACAGTGCACCAACACCTTCTAAAATTAGAAGGATATGTAAAAAAAAGTATTCAAGTATTTACAGTACATTGTACAGCAGAGTGGGTGTATGTGGGGTGTGTATATTGCACGGGTACGAAGTGTAAGAATATTGCACAGTTTGGAAGAGTTACTTAGTGTTAAGCACTCTTATTGCACTTGGGTAAAAGGTGTTCGCAAACCTAGAGGTACGGGCTTGGATGGACCTGTACCTCTTTCCTGAGGGCAACAGTGAGAACAGGCTGTGCCCAGGGTGTGAGCTGTCACAGGTGATGCTGTTGGCTCTGCGCAGACACCTGGTGTCGTAGATGTCTGACAGAGAGGACAGCTGCACTCCTATGGTGCCCTGTGCTGACTTTCTGACTCTTTCCAGAGCCTTCTTGTCAGCCTGAGAGCTGCTCCTGAACCACACCAAGATGTTGTGGGTGAGGATGCTCTCCACAGAGCACCTGTAGAAGGACAGCAGCAGGTCCCGGGACACGTTGACCCTTCTCAGTGACCTCAAAAAGTACAGGCGCTGCTGTGCCTTTTTCACAAGGGCATTGGTGTTAGTCCCCCCTGAGAAATGTATGTTCCCAGAAACCTGAAGTCACTGACCCTCTCCACCAGGTCTCCCCCAATGAGAAGAGGAGCAAGAACCTCATTCCCTCCCCTGAAGTCCAGCACCAACTCCTTTGTTTTTGAGGAGTTGAGTGCCAGGTTATTGAGGGAGCACCAGGCAGCGAGGTTCCGGACCTCCTCCCTGTAGGCTGTCTCGTCAACGTTTTCAATCAGCCCCACCACAGTGGTGTCATCCGCAAATTTCACAAGGACGTTGCTGCTGTGGATTGGTGCGCAGTCATGGGTGTACAGGGTGTACAGCATTGGACTGAGCACACAGCCCTGGGGAGCCCCGGTGCTCACAGACAGGATTGAGGACTGGTGGTCCCCCAGCCTGACTGACTGCAGGCGATCAGTGAGAAAGTCTTTGATCCATCTGCAGGTGTGCTCGCCAAATCCCAGACCGCGCAGCTTGGACAGCAGTCTGCTCGGAACAAGTGTGTTGAAAAAAGAACTGAAGTCCACAAACAACATCCTCGCATAACTGCCAGAGTGTTCAAGGTGTTCTGGAGAACGTGTCTCTCTTGAGAACGTGTCTTATCTCTCTGAGAACATGTCGTGTCTCTCTGAGAACGTGTCTCTCAGGCGCATCAGGAGTCTCAGTACCTTGACCTCAGCGGTGAAGTTCTGGCCCTGGTTGCGTCCGTCCTGCTCTCTGAAGGTCTCGGTGACCTCTGTGGCCTGGTCCACTCCCAGGAACCAGTAGTTACATTCAAAGACGTTCATGACTGGCCACAGGTCAGAGACGCCGGTGGTGTCTGGACTCTGCTGCTCAGGCTGCTTTGGTGTCATGGCGGCAGTGATGGTCATCACCGTGTTGAGGATGAACGGAGAGATCTGCAGGACAAAGACACCAGAGAGGACGTTACTGATCCATCCATTCATTCATTCATTGATAAACAATCAGTCAACAGATCAATAAAGGAACCTTGACGATGACTTCCTCCACCGCCACTGAGCCGCTCAGTGGTTGGTTGGGATGGGTTCTGGTTTCCAAGGTGACCGAGCAGGGTTTCAACACCTGATGGACATAGTCAAAGTGATGAGTCACCATGTGACTGATGAGTCATGGGCTGACCTGCTGAGTCATGTGACCTCACCGTGGTGACAGCTCTGCTCTCCTGGTCTCGGATGAAGGGACAGGCAAGGACTCTGAGTTCCCTCAGGTCAGCCCTCATGTTCTGCGTCCCGTTGTCTTCAGTCTGCAGAGTGACATCACACTGAAACAATGCCACCAGGGCGGGGGCGTCGGCCTTCATCAGACTGGCCACAAACACCACCTCAGGGTCCACCACCACCGCCCGCAGGCGTGTCCTCAGCGTGGACGCTGCAGGAAGACCAACGTCAATAACATCAGCGACATGCCACGCCCCCTCCTGCCTCAGGGTCTTACCGGTCTTGGCATCAGGCCGAGATTCGGCGGTCTGTCGCAGTCTGTCGCCGGGCACTGAGGCGGTGGGCGGGGCTAAACTGGGCGGCAGAGCCTGCAGGAAGAAGTCTGCCACGGCCATGAGGAACTCGACGCTCGCACACACGTAGAGTTTGTGGAGGACGGACACGACCTCTCTCTGACCTCTGCTCTGACGATACGTCACGTCGATCATCGAGTCAGAGCTGAGCTGTCTGCGACCCACCATCCTACACACACACACACACACACACACACACAGGTCACACAACTCACCGTGGGGTCACACGACTCACCGTGAGCTCACACGACTCACCGTGAGGTCACCCTCTCCATGCCGGTCCTCAGGTCATCCAGAGTGCAGTCGGTCAGAACCGTGGTGACCTCCACGTCTCCTGCTCTCAGGATTCTACCCGACGTCGTCAGCTGCTGCAGCGTCAACTCACCCAATCTGAGGTTCTGCTGGTGCTGCAGAGACCACAACATCACACATTCACAACCAGGTCCGGTGAGAGCCACCAGAACCAGGGTCTCTGTCACTGACCTGTGTGGGCTCAGTGCTGCTGAACAGAACCAGAGCCAGAGAGTCCACTTTGAACCTGAAGTTGACCGACTCCAGAGATCCGTCTTCACTGCTGCTTGTCCTCACCTCGTCATCTGTGACAGAGAAGACACACAGTGACCTTTGACCTTAAACCTCTGATGAGGTCATATTCTCCGCTCAGACCTGTTGGAGCGCCCCCTACAGCCCGGACCCACACACTGGCCTCCTCCTGTTTGGGGGCGCTGTGAACCAGACTGTCGGCCTCGCCCAGATTCTCCATCAGGATCCGGAGCAGAACCTTCAGGTCCTCCTGACTCAGCGCCACCTGCAGGTGCACACACACACAAACACACACACAGAAACATCGTTGACAGATTATGAACTGTTGTTTGATTCACCACCAGCAGAGGGCGCACATCAACCACAGAACAGAAGAAGTTACAAAGTTCTATTATTTATTTATTATTGAAGAATCAGTAAATGAAAACATGAAATCTGAATCTACAAACCTTTCACCTCTCCTCCCCCTCTCTTCCTCCTCCTCCTCCTGCTCCTCCTTCTCTTACCTTCATAGGCTTCAGATCTCCATCCACCTCGACAGCAGCCATCTTCTTGTACCAGGCAGCAGAAAGGTTCCTCCTGATGTTCAGGTGAAGGTTGACGGGCTCCAGCAGTTCTGAGCTCACAGTGTCTGTGTTCGTCCTGGACAAAAACAACAATTCAATTCAATTCAATTCAATTTTATTTGTATAGCGCCAAATCATAACATACATGATGCGTCTGTGGTGTCTGTGGTGTCTCTGGCGTTTGTGGTGTCTGTGGTGTCTGGGGCGTCTGTGATGGTCTGTGGTGTCTGTGGTGGTGTGGCGTTTGTGGTGTCTGTGGTGTCCTGCCTAAGCCTCTGGTGTCTGTCTGTGTCGGTGTCTGTCTCTGGCGTCTGTCTGGGGGTCTGTGTCTGGCGTGTCTGGCGTATGTGGTGTCTGTGGTGTCTGTGGCGTTTGTGGTGTCTGTGGCATCTCTGACGTCTGTGGTGTCTCTGGCGTCTGTGATGTCTGTGACGTCTGTGCCGTCTGAGGCGTCTCACTCACCTGGACAGTTTGAGCTGTGTCAGCTGCACGTCCATGTTGTCGATGACTGCAGGCAGTGGACACCCGTCCACCGACAGCAGTGAGAAGCTGTTCCCCACCGTGATCAGACCCAGGTCCATCACCAGTGCATTCTGGGAGGTGGACGACTGCGGGATGATGATGAGCGGAGCCTTCAGTTTGATGTCCAGGGACAGACGGAAACTCTTCTGAGCAAAGTCTCGGACACTGGATGCCGCCTTCTCTGCCGCCTCAGCGGTGGCGGTGCTCAGAGCCTCTTTGGCCGTCTGGAAGTTGTCCACAAACATCTGAGGGAAAGACAGACAGACAGCGTCATGTGATCAACAGGATATGAGGTTCAGCTTCATTCAGACAGACAGATAGAGAGACAGAGAGACAGACAGAGTTTAAACAAAAGATTTGATGACGTGGGATTATTTACACCAGTGACGATGACGTGGGATAACGAAGAGTGAGCCTCACCATCAGAGACATGAAGAACCTGTGCAGGTAGACCACCTGCACACAGCCCACGTTCAGCTTCACTCTGCCGTCAGTCTTAGACGTGTCGGTATATCCGGCGCCGTCTGTGGCCTTTGGGGTCAAACTCATGGTAAAGCTGAACACCTCGTCTCCCACGATGGAGATGGCCTGTGGGACAGAGAGGTCAGAGGTCACCGGTTGCATCACACAGTTGTGTTTCCTCTCTGCAGGGACTGACTTTCTTGTGGACGGTTTTTGGATCCACGTTGAGGACAATGACATCGCGGAGACAGGCGGACAGGTGCGTCTGTGGTCCCTGCATCAGCAAAGATCCGTGAATACCTGTGGGACACGACGGGGGCGTTAATTACGTCACATCAGAACCATGAAGGACGGCAGGTCAACAGTTCTGGTTCTGACCCTGGATCTTGATGTCGGCCATGTTGGAGCTCTGGTCACACACCAGGACGTTAAAGGCTCCGAGTGTCATCATGACCTTCAGGTCGATGACCTCAGTGTCCACAGGTGACAAGATTGCAGCTGATAACACACAAACACACACACACACACACACACACACACACACACACACACACACACACACACACACACACACACACACACACACACACACACACGCAAGCAAGCAAGCAAAGAGATTAACCTTGTGCTTAACCTGTGTGTGTGTGTGTGTGTGTGTGTGTGTGTACTGACTGGACTTGTTGGACGTTGTCCTCTCTTCTGTCCTTGGTCTGACACCTCTGTCCATGGTCACATGATCAGAGGCCAGGGCAGCTGACAGGAAGTTAATGGCAGAGAGCAGCGCCTCTGTGTGGAGCATGACGTCCAGAGAGGTGAAGGTCACCTGACACAGAGAGACACTCAGTAACTTGTGAGGTTCTGATCCATTAGAACCAGAACCTGGTTTTCTGTGTGTCTGTCTCACGTTCATCATCTGCTCTGTGTTCTTGTAAATGTTGGAGAAGTTCGGTCCAGCACGGTCGGCCTAAGGAGAACCCCACACACACACACACACACACACACACACACACAGACAGGATGTTGATTGTTGATGCACACCTGTGTTTGTGAACAGGTATCATGTGACAGGAAGTTCAATTCAATTGAATTTTATTTGTATAGCGCCAAATCATAACATACATGATCTCAAGGCTACAACATCAAGGAGAGCAGAGAAACACAACAGTTCACACAATGAGCAAACACTAGGCATCAGTGGAGAGAAGAAGTTCTCTGACAGAACCAGGCTCAGAGATGTGCGGTCATCTGCCTCGACTGGTTGGGGTGAAAGGAAAATGGGGGACAGAGGAGAGGTGGGGGACAGAAAGGGGGGAGAGAAAGGGCAAGAGGGAGATGAGGTAGAGACAGAAGAGAGAGCGAGACCAGGAGCAGATACACAACAACTGTATCAGGTTACAAGTTTATATAGTTAATGATATCGACTTTTCAATTATAACATAATAATAACGGTGATGATAAGCGTAGCGTCGAAAACTGGATCTGGATCCTGCAACCTGCATGATGAGAATACAGAGAGAGAGAGAGGGAAGGAAGGAAAGACACAAACTAGGGAGAGAAAGAGACAAGGTTAATGACATATAAAAAGTCATAATCATATCCTGAGTGTGAGAGAGTGAATGTGCGTGCACCACAGCAAAATCCCCCAGCAGTCTAGTTCTATAGCAGCATAACTAAGAGATGGTCCAGGTTTCCCTGAACCAGCTCTAACTATAAGCTTTATCAAAAAGGAAAGTTTTTAGTCTAACTTTAAATACAGAGAGGCTCCGCCTCCTGAACCGTCATTGGTGATGAACTGTCAAGTGATGTCATCACCTTGAAATACTGCACTTTGAGCAGGTCGGCTCCAGACTCCACAGACGAGCTGATGAGACACAGAGGTTGTCCACTCCGGTCTGAAAGCACAGGACAAGACTCAAGAGAGTGACTTTAACCTTTGACCTTTGGTCAAGCAAATCTAAACAGTAAAATCCCAGAATCCAAATGAATGTTTGAGACACGAGTCTGACCTTTGAACTCCAGGCAGGTCATGGTGATCTTCTTGATGTAAGTAGTTGCACACATGTCGTACTTCCTGACTTTGGTGTCAATGCCCAGCTGAGACACATGGAGGACAAGGAAGGACGAGTCACTGTGGACTCTGGGCTTCTTCAGGGTCAACACCACCTGGACGACAAGGGACAGAGTCGATGAGGACACATGAGGACCAGGTGAGTCTCCTCTCATTCGTTCATTCATCTTCACTCACCTCTTTGATTTCAAAGTTCAGCAGAACATTGACCGTGTTTTCTGTCACGCCTTCGTTGGTGGACAGAGTCACGGCTGATCCCGCCTGCAGTGACATGACATGCGCCTGCTGCTCAATAAGCTCCGCATTCTCTGGAGAGACAGGAGCCATTTAAAAAAGTCACACCTGTTTGTGTGTGAGCATATGAGTGGTGACATTTCCCATAATGCTCCCTGAGCGAGCTCACCTGTGGACACCTGTCTCTTCAAGTCCATGTTGTGCTCTTTACTTCCCTCAGAGATGTTCTCCACCAGGATCTTCATCAGCACCCCAAGGTCTTCCTCACCCAGACTCATCTAAACAAACAAACACTTTGTTACGCTCGTCACGGCTCGGTCACATGACACCCGCTCTGTCACATGATACAGTCACATAACGCGGTCACATGGCGTTCACGCGGCCGCCGGCTCTGAACGTACATTGAGTGAGCGCAGGACTCCCTGGACCTGGACTCCAGGGATCTTGGTGAACCAGGCAGCAGCCAGGTTTCTGGTGATGAGCAGCTCAAAGCTGATTGGCTGAAGGATCTCAATGTCGGGCTGAGACACTGAGTCCGGATTCAGGCAGGTTCTGAAAAAACCCAGAGTCCACACGGGTCAGAAATGTAGCTGCTAATGCTAATGTGGCTAACATGCTAACATGTATACTGAACTTAATACGAACAATTCACTTAACTGTTGCGATAAAAATTAGAATCTGCTTTTAAAAAATTAGCGTGGACATTATATTTATGTCAGAAACATCACAGACGTTATAACTCATGAAGACGCAGCTCCCCCTGGTGGTTCTTTAAATTAATAAATACTGAAGTCATTTATGTGAAATATTGATGATGCAAAGTGCAACAATGCAGCAGAGACACCCTCTGTCCTTAGACCCTCTGTCCTCACACCCTCTTTCCTTAGACCCTCTGTCCTTAGACCCACTGTCCTCACACCCTCTATCCCCAGACCCTTTGTCCTTAGACCCTCTGTCCTCACACCCTCTTTCCTTAGACCCTCTGCCCTTAGATCCTCTGTCTTTAGACCCTCTTTCCTTAGATCCTCTGCCCTTAGATCCTCTGTCTTTAGACCCTCTTTCCTTAGACCCTCTGTCCTCAGACCCTCTGTCCTCAGACCCTCTGTCCCCAGACCCTCTGTCCTCAGACCCTTTGTCCTCAGACCCTCTGTCCTTAGACCCGGACAGTAGATCTCGTAGATACCTGGAGAGTTTGAGCTGCGTCAGCCTCACGTCCATCTTCTCCACCACCGGCTGCACAGAGAAACCATCAGAGGGCAGCAGTGAGAAGCTGTTCCCCACCGTGATCAGACCCAGGTCCATCACCAGTGCATTCTGGGAGGTGGACGACTGTGGGATTATGATGAGCGGAGCCTTCAGCTTGATGTCCAGGGATAGACGGAAACTCTTCTGAGCAAAGTCTCGGACGCTGGACGCCGCCTTCTCTGCCACCTGAGCAGTGGCGGCGCTCAGAGCCTCTTTGGCCGTCTGGAAGTTGTCCACAAACATCTGAGGGCAAGACAGACAGACAGCGTCATGTGATCAACAGGATATGAGGTTCAGCTTCATTCCTGTCTCATTCACCTTCACTGATCAACCTCAGCTTAAACGGACAGTTCAGGTTCAAGTGTTAACTTTATTGATCCTAATGAGGTCAATTCATTTATAGTAGAGAGCAGAGAGTGTGTGTGTGTGTGTGTGTGTTCACAAACCTCAGTCCCAACAGTGAGATAAAGATGTGATCATGTTTTTGTTAAGTTGCTAAAATCTGTTTTTCCTTGAGTTTTAAATGACAGTGTCAGAGTGTGAGGGGGCGGAGTCAGCTGACTCATACGACCTGAACTGTCCCTTTAATGACTGATGATGTCATTAATGTAAGGAATGTTCGTCTATGAGAGTTCACACAGGCAGAGGTCATGTGACTGATGGGGTGTGGTCATGAGTGAAAGGGGGCGTGGTTAATAATGTACATGTGAAAGCGAAGAGCGTTCCCTCGTCTTCTCTCCTCACTCACTGTCAACGTTCAGGGCGTTTGTTTTGAGGCCGTCACAGTCTCAGACGGTTGGAGACAAGCGAGTTTTAAAAAAACAACTAAAACAAAAATGAAACATCTGTGACCTTTAACCTTTTCTAACTTCCAAAACCTGGAGCCATGAAGTCATGACATAATAAATTAAATATCAATCTTCGGTGCTCAAGTATCGACAATATACTGATATATTATATACATTTGTCTCAGATCTGGTCAAAAATTCACTTTTCTGATTCACGTAAAACAGAAATGTGATGAACAAGTGTCGTTGCAAACAATTTACAACAACAAAGAATCATCACAGAGAAGTAAAGTAAGAAGTAAACGAGTCAACAACACGCTGACCCATAAACTACAGTATATATGAATGTATTGTAAGCTATCAATCATATACTTTTATAAATGTAATGATACTTTTCTGAAACGACGAAATATGTTGTTACGTTAGTTAAACCACAGCAGGCTCACAGAGATCAGGTTTTGTGTTTCACAAAAGTTCAGGACCAGTGTTAAAAGCAGGTTGGAGCAGGTGAAGGTGCAGTGAAGCTGAAGCAGGTGTTGGACGATGCGAGCAGCAGCAGCAACAGCGCCAGCGTCTGTGTCAGCGTCTGCGTCTGCGTCAGCATCAGCATCAGCATCAGCATCAGTGTCTCCATTAGGGTCAGCATCAGCATCAGCGTCTGCATCAGAGTCTGCATCAGCATCTGCGTCTGTATCAGCGTCTGCATCAGCGTCTGTGTCTGCGTCAGCATCTGTGTCTGTATCAGTGTCTACATCAGCGTCTGCATCTGCGTCAGCGTCTGTGTCTGCGTCAGCATCTGTGTCTGCATCAGCAATCAAGTATGTCATCACATGTTTCACATCAAAGCATCACGAATCATGCATCAAAGTTCAGTGTCTGGCAATCACTGCATCAGCGTCAGGCAGTGAGATCAATCAGCATCAATGTCTGACAATCAAGCATCAACAGTCAAAATGTCAGCAGTGTTCAGGCAGTCAGCATCAGTGCAAGCATCATGCATCAGCATCAGTGTCTCATCAAGTCAGTCTGCATCAGCATCACAGCATCAGCGTCTGCAGCAGCATCAGTGTCTGCATCAATCAGCGTCTGTATCAGCATCTGTGTCTGCATCAGCGTCAGCGTCTCGCATCGCGCGTCAGCATCATCATGCAGCATCAAGCATCAGCGTCTGTGCAGTGTCTGCATCAGCGTCATGCATCAGTGTCTGCATCAGCGTCTGTGTCTGCATCAGTCTGCATCAGCGTGCATCTGTCATCAGCATCAGTCTGCATCAGTGTCTGCGCGTCTGCATCCGCATCTGCATCAGCGTCTGCATCAGCATTTGCATCAGGCGTCTGTGTCTGCATCAGCGTCTGTGTCTGCGTCTGCATCAGCAGTCTGTGTCATCTGTGTCTGCATCAGCATCAGCGTCTGTGTCTGCTGCATCAGCGTCTGTCAGCGTCTGTGTCTGCATCAGCTGCATCAGCGTCTGCAGATCAGTGTCTGTCTGCATCAGCATCTGTGTCTGCATCAGCATCAGCGTCTGTGTGTCTGCATCATCTGTGTCTGCATCAGCATCTGTGTCTGCATCAGCTGTGTCTGCATCAGCGTCTGTCAGTGTCATGCATCGTCTGTGTCTGCACATTTGCATGCGTCTGTGTCTGCATCTGCATCATCAGCGTCTGTGTCTGCATGCATCTGCATCAGCAGTCTGCATCAGTCATCGTCTGCATCAGCATCAGTGTCTGCATCAGCATGGCGTGTCTGCATGTGTCTGCATCAGCGTCTGCATCAGCATCAATCAGTGTCGTGTCTGCATCAGCGTCTGTCTGCATGCGTCTGCATCAGCATCAATGTCTGCATCAGCATCAGCGTCTGCATCAGCATCAGTGTCTGCATCATCAGCGTCTGTGTCTGCATCAGTGTCTGTGTCTACATCAGCGTCTGCATCTGCGTCTGTGGCTGCATCAGCGTCTGCATCTGCGTCTGTGTCTGTGGCTGCATCAGTGTCTGCATCAGTGTCTGTGTCTGTACCTCGTCAACAGACGAACAGTGAAAGCAAAAAGACGTCTGGAAGAACAGGAGACATCAGCATGACAGAAGACATGAGACAATAATAATAATAATAACAATAATCATAACAACAATAACATTAATAATAATAAAAATAATGATGATAATAATAACAACAACAACAATAATAACAATGACAATAATAATTGTAATAATAATAATAATAATAATAATAATAATAACGATAATAATAATAATGATAACAGTACAGAGATTTCCTGACCTTCAGCGACATGAGGAACTTGTGCAGGTAGACGATGCGGATGCAGCCCAGACGCAGTGTCACTTTCCCGTCCACCTTTGACGTGTCACTGTAGCCGCCGCCCTCCGTCGCCCCCGGAAACAAGGACAGTTTGAAGCTAAACACTTCCTCGCCCACAATGGACACAGCCTGGGACACATGTCACATGACTCATCAATAACCCAGAGCAGGTAAATCAATACTTCCAAAAGTGGACGATGCTTGCACCTTCCTGTGGGTGGTGCCAGGGTTCACGTCTGTGACCACGATGTCTCTGAGCCGAGCAGACACCTCGGTCTCCTTCGCCTGCACCAGCACAGACGCATGGATTCCTGCAGGGGGGCGACAGTGACAGAGGTGAGGCTTGTGACGCCGCGTGTCTCTCACCTACCGGCCGTCTGACTCTCGCTCGTACCCTGGACTCTGATGTCGGCGATGCTGCGGCGGTCGTCACACACTTCCACGTGGAAACAACCCAGCGTGGCAAACAGCCTGAAGCTGAAGACGCCGCTGTCTCTGAAGCCTTTAGATCCTGGAGATAAGAAACATCACTTCCTGTCTCACACTCACACACACAACCACACCAGGGGGGTATTCCAGAAAGCAGGTTCAACAAACTCTGAGTCTATCCCTGAACTCTGAGTTGACTTACTCTGAGTCGGGAAACTCTGAGTATCCGGTTCCAGAACAGCTGATCTGAGTTAGTTCAATCAACTCTGAGTATGTTAACCTCGAGGTACGCGCGTGCACAACCACTATAAAAAGCCATCATCAATGGAGCCCCGATACCACGAGTCACCATGACAACCGAGAAAAAAAAAGATCAACTTATTTCAGTGCGAAGGAGTTTGAGAGCCTTATACTGGCCTATGGAGAATATGAGCACATATTTCGCTCAAGGAGAGAGAGACCGCATGGGAGAAAATTGCTGCCCGAGTCAACGCGTAAGTTTGAATGTACTATTCCATTGACGTAACATTTAACCGTAAGAACAAGTTGATTTTTTATTTATTTTTTTTAATTGACTTAGGCTATTAAACGTAACGTAAATATTAATTCAGATTGCAAACATTGAGTTCTGCTCAGCCAACAGAAAGACGGCAGAGGCCCGAAAAACGGGTGGAGGACCACCTCTGTCAGAGGCTGAGGAGCTGTCTCTCAGCCAATACAGGGGTCGCCCTGTGGCTGAAGGCATCCCCGGGGGAAGCTCATCTGAGCCTGTCACCCCCCCAGGACACAAGTGCCTACTTCAGATGCAAGTATACACTGATGTCTTTTTAAAAAAATAAAACTTATATAAAAAAATAAAATATATATATATAGCCTACTTTTTAACAAATATATATGATGGAGGAGGAGGAGGAGGAGACTGCCACAGGGAGAGATCCGGAGGGGCCTACTGAAGTGTGTCTTAATATTATGTATAGCTACTGGCACTGCTCGACCCATTCATATTCATTTACATTCTTGAGTGGAATTTGGAGTTTGACATGTACACTGAAGTGATGAGCATAGATAATGGACAAACTAGCACATTCTTGTCCTTCAACAGAACATGGCTGGGCATCACCAAGAGGAGGGTCCATCAAATTCTAGAGCACAGCTTGACACAGTGAGATTTTCGGTCAATACCATGTTAAATCTGTATGTAGAAATGCAGGAATTAAATGTCGTCCATATGTTTCCGAGTTGCCGGTAAAAGAGTTGTACAGGGTGCACCTAATGAAAACCATTCAAAAAAAACGAGAAAGAAATGGTGTACCTGGACCGGCAAATCAGAAAAACAGACTTGTAAATTCTATTACTTGAACGCCAGTTGAGGTGGGTGCATTGTCATGGTGAAACAGGTGAATATGTGAAATATGTTAATAGTTGGAACTATATTACAAATCCTGACTGTTGCTTTTGTACTTTTAATGAATAAAGAAGAACCAAATCACATGTGAATTTGTCTTTTATTTTTAATCAAAACGTCTAATCTGGGTCGGAAGATTCTCTCACAACGTTATGCATTTCTAATCAATACGGCTTCGATGTCGATTGGATTTCTAATGAATGGGCAATCCATGTCTAACTGCTTTCTTCGTGTGGGAGAAGACAGGTAGAAACTCTGGGTTTCTTATAGTAAACCTGCCAGCGAGCAGGTTATGTTCACAGAGTAAGTTACCGCAGTAACAGACCCAGAGTTTAAGTTACCTCTCTTTCTGGAACGGATAACTCAGAGTTTCCCTCATCTCAGGGTTAACAAACTCAGAGTTCTCACATAACCCGCTTTCTGGAATACCCCCCAGGAGAACTCACCTGTCTGGCCCCGCCCCGCCCTCTCCACCTGCTTTTTCACATCTCTGTCTCGGGCGGCGGCGAGCTGCGGCGGCAGAACACGGTTCAGGAAGCTGATGGTGGACAGCAGAGCTTTGGTGTGAAGGAGGAAGTCCAGAGAGGAAAACTCCACCTGAGAGCAGGTAAACAACAACAACGACGTTTAACAACAACAACAACTACGTTTAACAACAACAGCATTTAACAACAACAACGTTTAACAACAACAACAACGACGTTTAACAACAACAACGACGTTAAACAACAACGACGTTAAACAACAACAACATTTAACAATTACGACGTTTGACAACAACAACGACGTTTAACAACAACAACAACGACGTTTAACAACAACGACGTTTAACAAAAACAACAACGATGTTTAACAACAACAACAAAGATGTTTAACAACAACATTTATCGCTCCAACAAAGGTTGCCAAGGAAACCTCTGCCTACCTTCAGTGTTTGTTCCGTGTTGTCAAAGAGTGTGTGAAAGCTCGGTCCAGTGGGCTCAGCCTGCACGACAACACACACACGCACAACTGTGACATCACTGATCCTGACAGGTTAACAGGTGGGGGTGTGGTCAGTGCTCACCTTGATAAACTCCACCTTCAGCAAGTTGGAGCTCTGCTGCTGTGACGAGCTGATGAGGTGGAGCGGATGAGTTCTGTCGTCTGAAACACAACATTTAATCAAACACACGTCAAATCAAGACTTCAGGAAAAAGACTCGGACCTCTGACCTCCACAGTAGTCCAGTGTGACTCCACGCAGGTATGAGGTCACGCTCAGGTCAAAGCTCCGCCTCTTCCCTTCAGCTCCCAGCTGACAGATGCTGAAGGACAGGAAGGTCTTCTCCTGCTCCACCTGCTGCGTCAGCTCCAACAGAACCTGAACGCAACAGCACATGACGGGTGAGACGTAATGAGTGAGACGTGCTGAGTGAGACGTGACGAGTGAGACGAGTGTCACATGCTGACCTCTCTGACTTCAAATTTGAAGTGAAGGATAGTGAGCTCCTCCTGTGCCGAGCGCTGGTGATCTTCATCCATGGACTTCTCACTCGTGTCTTCATCAGAGTCTGAAACAAAAACCACAAAAAATATTTATCTTTACTTAAAAAAACTATCAGAATGACCGTTAGCACTGACCTGTTTCCATGGCGTCCAGGAGGGCGGGGGGGAGGCTAAGTGTTCGCGGTCTGGCCTCTACCAATGACGGCACCTGTGGAGGGAAACGCAGTTCAAAGGTCTCTGCCTAAATATCACCTGTGACCCTTTAACCCTGCCCCCAGACGATCACTGGACTAAAACAAGTGTACCTTCTCTGTGGGGGTGGAGGGGGAGGAGTCCATGTTGGGCAGGGGGATGCTGTTGACCAGCTCCAGGACGTTCTGAATCTTCTGGTCAGAAATCTTGATGTGCAGCAGTGGCAGCTCACCAGACAATTTGAACCTGACAAAAAACAAGAAGCCAAAGTGAGTCCGCAAAAGGTCAGTCAGCAACAGGCGAGTCAGCAGGTGAGTCAACAAGTGAGTCAGCAGCAGGTGAGTCAGCAACAGGGGTGAGTCAGCAGGTGAGTCAGCTGCAGGTAAGAGACGTACCTGGACATCCTTGTGTCCTTGTCCACCATGCACTTGGCCAGGTGGACAGTAAAGTCCATGGGTTGGAGAATGTGTTGGACTGAAGAAGCCTGAAGACGAGCAGACTTCCATGTCTCACCTGGAGACAAGAGGAAGTTAAAGACCTGCAGTTGTGTAGTTGTGTGTAGATGTGGTACAGTGTGGTGTGTGTGTGTGTACCCGACTTGCTGTAGAGGACCTGGACTCGTCTCAGCTCCACATTGTATCTCTCATAGGCTCGATCCATGATCTGCTCCAGAGAGGACGAGGACAAGGACGAAGACGGGAGACTGCTCTGCTCCACACTGTTCAACTGCACACACACACACACACACACACACACGTATATACACAGTATATACATATATTGTGTATAGTAGGGCTGAGCGATTTTATCGATTCCGCGATATATATCGATATTTTGTTTCACAGAAAGCATCGATTTTTCAGCCGCGAGTATCAATACATTAATATACATTAAGTCCCACTCAAATCCACCGTGTTCTGCCTGGCACTCTGTTCGCTGCCCATTTCCCCCGTTCGCTTTTGCAGAAAGAGCAATTAGGTCCAACAGCCACTAGGGTCGCTGTAGAGCAGGGGTCACAACGCATCTAAGTATTATTTTTTTTCATAATCTGACAGCCCACGGAGATGATTCTATCCAAAAAGGTGACAAAATACCGAGATACAGCCTGTTGAAATCGCCCCTCAGGTATCCGAAAATAGGCGCTAGAGCTCGTGCTAGCGCCTCGTGCTAGCTCCTCGTGCTCCGCCCGGTCGTAAGAACCAGAATCACTTGGGTTTTTCAAGAAGTGAAAAAAAATCGGAAAAACGGAAAAAACTCCTAATCACCTAAGGGGTGGAGTGGCTCAGTGGTTAAGGCCAGTACCCTGTGTGCGAAAGACATCATGGTCGCAATGGTCGCAAGTTCGACTCCACCCTTGGCTGTTTGTACTCATACCCATTGTAAGTCACTTTGGATAAAAGCGTCTGCTAGATAACATGTAATGTAAGGTAATGTAATCAAACAACCCACAGCCCTTGGCGGGGACCAGAGGAACAGAATACCGTTGATTTCATCCAAAAAGGTGAAACAATTACCGGAACCCAGTATAGTAAAATATAGAAATAAAGCTTATCTGTTTCCTATCTTGTTAAATCATTGTTGATATTTATTATGAGAAATCATTAACATGATCAGTATCTTCACATAGCTGAATATTATTAATAATAATATATATATATATATATATATATATATATATATATATAGGAACCCTAACCGTCACCTGCAGGCTGCCAAAGTCGATGATCATCAGTTCACTCGTGCTGCTGTAAAAACCTGACTTTGGCAGAAGCATATAGGATGGCTTCAGGTTGATCCTCAGGTCCAGGACTTTTCTGGTCTCAATAACGTGGGACAAACCTGTAGAGACAAGAACCAATCACAGCCCTGATGAAGACCAGACACCAGGTCACTGGACACCAGAATCCATCAGAGCTGTCAGATCTTTCTTTTCCTCCATTCATTTCAATGGTACTGGCACTTGCTGTTACCATGGTAACAGCTGCTGTATTGAGTGTGTGTGTGTGTGTGTGTTGATCACATGACGTGTCAATCAAACTGACCCGTGGCTGTCTTCTCTTTGATCTCCTCCAGTTTGGACAGGGTGGCAGAGGTCAGGACCTCCAGGTCCACACCTTGTCCCGTCTTAAAGAAGTCCACCACGGTGTTCACAGTCAGCTGACGGGACAAAGACCAACATTCAGAACCAGAACTGCACAGGCACAAACAGTAAAGATGTGTTCCCGGGTCAGATCAAGGTTTTACCGCATCATAAATGATCTCCACAGGCTGTGAGTGGACTCTGAGCAGCTGGTCAGCAGCACTTTCCTCCGGGTTCACCTCAAACACGACGCTGAGCAGAGATGACGCCGCGTCTCCCACTGATGCCATGAGCGAGGGCACCGCCCCCTGCTGCTGCAGGCCCGTCACCAACCAGTGAACCAGCGCAACCTCAACCCTGCACAACCACAGAGAGGATCATGTGATGTTCATCAGAATCTGGAGGCGGAGCTCTGTGTGACACTCACCTGAAGGCCTGAGCTCCAGGTCTCTGTGAGATTTTGGTGCCAAGTTCAATCATCTGGATCTTCAGGATCTCTGGGACGCCGGGCTTCTCTCTGACCGTCACTGACGTCTGTAACAGCTGGAAGGTGACGACCACGGCCACGTACTGAAACACACGCAGTGTCAGGACTGTCCTGCAGGTGGCGCAACCGCTACAACTGTCTCAAAAACAATAAGGTCTCAGGTGTGCTGAGAGGATGTCTACCTGTTTAGGCAGAGCCAGGTTATGGGAGCTGCCGCTGTAGCCAATGGCGGTGTAGAGCTTCTCCTTCTCCTCAGGGGTCATGAGGTCATCCAGACCTGAACCTGAACCTGAGGACCACAGGACATGGATTTATTTTCACTTATTAACAAAACAAAACACTCTTCAGATCAACTACTTACTCTGCGTCTCCTTGCTCTCCTCCTGCTTCTGCTCCTCCTTCTTGGCCTTCCTCCCAAACCAGCTGCTGAAGAACCCTCCTCCTGCTCCTCCCTGTTTCTGTCCACCTGCTGCTTTCTTTCCGACCACCTTCTGTCCTGACCGGACCACCTGCATGAGGAGAACAGAGTCACATGATGAAGTGTCCAGCAGGTGTAGAGGTTCCTGTGTCAGAGAACCTGCATGACCTTCACCTCCATCTGCGCCTGCTGCCGGGCCAACGTGATGTTGAACACGTCCAGAACTTTCTCCAGACCCTGAACAGAAGAGTCAGCAGGTCAGACAAAAACATCTGGAACCGTGTAAATGTTGATGACTCAGCAGAACCTGGATGTGTTGCTCCGTGTCCTGGCTGGTCTTGCTCTGACTCAGTAATCTGGTCTTGTAGACGCTCTTGTAGGCCTTCAGGTTCTCTCTGTGCTGTCTGATGTTGCACCAGGACCACATGCGACTGTGGCGCCGCACGTGGACCTCCAGGATGCTGGAGATGCTGTACCTCCACCTGCCAGAGGATCCATCATGGTATGGTCCGGTTAGGAATGGTCAAGTCCTGGATCAGGCTTGTGTTTCCACCAAGGACACAACCAGGACAACACTCCATGACACAATCAGCCTGGATCAGGCTTGTGTTTCCACCATGTGTCAGAGAACCTGCATGACCTTCACCTCCATCTGCGCCTGCTGCCGGGCCAACGTGATGTTGAACACGTCCAGAACTTTCTCCAGACCCTGAACAGAAGAGTCAGCAGGTCAGACAAAAACATCTGGAACCAATGTTGATGACAGAACCTGGACTGACTCAGTAATAGACACAATGTTGCACCAGGACCACATGCGACAACCTCCAGGACAACCTCCACAGAGGATCCATCAACATGGTCAAATCATCCACCAAGGACACAACCAGACAACAACACAACACTCACAACACAACCAGACAACACATGACACCAGACCGGACAACAAAGACAACACCCACAACACAACACCCTCACACAGATGACAGACAAGACGACACACCCACAACACAACAACCAGACGACAACACAACACTCACAACACAAGCAGACAACAACACAACACTCACAACACAAGCTTACAACACAACACTCCACGACACACTCTGACAACACAACACTCACAACCACTCCACTACAACCAGACAACACACAACAACAACACAAAACTCACAACACAACCACGACAACACAACACTCACAACCAACAACACAACACTCCATGACACAACCAGACAACACAACAACCAGACGACAACACAACCAGGCGACAACACAACACCAGACACAACCAGACAACACAACACAACCAGACAACACAAGCAGACAACAACACAAGCAGACAACAACACAACACTTACAACACAAGCAGACAACAACACAACACTCACAACACAAGCTTACAACAACACAACACTCACAACACAACCAGACAACAACACAACACTATGGTAATGTTTGAGCATTAACAGGAATCACTGTGCTGAAGCTACAAGTTTTTAATGACTCAGTTTTGTGAGTGAGTGATTGTGAACAGATGAACACAATGCAGCCTGTGGGGGGCGCTCACACACACATCACTGACTGACCAGAGTCTGGCGTTCTTGTTCACAGGGACATCAGGGCGGAACTTCCTGTAAGGGGCGTTCCTCACCATGCAGTCAACGGACTCCAGCTGTTCCACCATGGTCACATACTGTGGACAATCAGAGGACACACAGAGGACAGCAAAGTTAAAACCCCATGACTGATGTGGTTATAAATGAGTCTTAAGTCTCTTTTCTGTCCCTGTGTGTCTCACCTGTCTGTCCCTCTGTCTGTGTGTCTCACCTGTCTGTCCCTCTATCTGTGTGTCTCACCTGTGCTCTGGTCATCTCGATGCTGATGTCCTGAACTTCCAAATGAAGGTCGACTTTTGGACTTTTCAGTTCCAGCTCAGCGTTTGGATTGATGCACATTTTAGCTGAAGCAAAGATCGGCCTGAAGACTGAAGACAGACAGACAGACAGACAGACACACACACACACACACACAAAGTGCCAATCACTTAATAAGAATGTGATGTTACTGCCACCTACTGGTGGTATGTGTTATGTCAGTGATGGAAACTCACTGTAGTGATAGTGAGGAATCTGCTGCTCTGAGCTGATGATGCCACACTTTAACTGATCCTGAGGACACAGAAACAGAGAGACAGGGACACAGAGACAGAAAGACAGAGGGACACAGAGACAGAAAGACAGAGAAACACAGAGATAGGGAGACACATAGACAGAAACAAAGACAGAGAGACACGGAGACAGAGAGACACAGAGGGAGACAATTTGAATTGATTGAATTGAATTGAATGACTTTATTCCAACACCATTGACTTATTAGACCAGAATGTAGAAAAGACACTATACATACTACAACCTCCAGCTCCAACTACAGCGTATAGACTACAGTGTATAAACTACAGAGTACAAACTACAGCGTATAAACTACAGAGTACAAACCACTGTGTACAAACTATAGTGTACAAACTATGGTGTATATACTACAGTGTATATACTACAGTGTATAAACTACAGTGTATAAACTACAGCGTACAAACTACAGTGTATATACTACAGCATACAAACTACAGTGTATAAACTACAGCATACAGATTACAGCGTATAGACTACAGCGTATATACCAAAGCATATAAACTACAGGGTACAAACCACAGTGTACAAACCATAGTGGACAAACATCAGCGTATAGACTACAACATACAAACTACAGCATACAAACTACAGTGTATAGAATACAACGTATAAACTACAGTGTACAGACTACAGCATACAAACTACAGCGTGCAGACTACAGCGTATAAACTACAGCGTACAGACTACAGCATACAAACTACAGCGTACAGACCACATCTTATAGACTACAGCATACAAACTACAGCATACAGACTACAGTGTACAGACTACAGTGTACAGACTTGAGCTCACCACAATATTCTCCCATGATCCTTTGTAAAATATCGGACTGTTGACGTTCCAGTAAGCGCAGAGTGACTCCAGGCGACCGAGCTGAAACATGACAACAATCAGGTCAAACACAGACACACAGACACAGACACACACACAAGGAGTGAAGCATCTGTCACCTTATAGATGATCTTTGCGGCTTCATTCAGGATACAAGGTTTCCAGTTTTCATCAGTGGTCTGATGAGAAAACAACCAATCACAGGTCAGCTGTGTGTGAGAGTGAATGTGTGTGTGTATGTGTGTGTCTGTGTGTTACCAGCAGACTGAGCTCTGACAGTGTTACTCCCATAGATAGGGGGCGCTGTGGGTCCGACAGCTAAAACACAAACAGTCAAAGGTGAGTCTGTTTCTGCAGGTGAGACATGACTCTTGTCTGGACCTAGACCAAGGCCCTTTCTCAATAATCAAGTACACAAGTATGTACTCCAGTCGTACTTGAGAAGTACTCGTGAGTACACAAGTATGAGAGTGCGAGAGTACGCACAAGTATGGATATTGAGAAACGGCCCTAGACCTGGACCAGAACCTGAAGGTGGACCGGTACTCACGTCGTCCTCATAGCGCAGGTGGATGCTGCTGATCTTCACCTGAAGGTTCTTGATCACCTGAGTGGCCAGTTTCTCCGCAAACGTGTCCTTCTTCTTCTCCTCCTTAGGTTTTTCTGTCACAAACAAAACCATCAATGTCATCAACTAGGACCTGAGACAGGACTCAGACCTGAGACCATGACTCAGACCTGAGACCATGACTCAGACCTGAGCTAAATGTGAGGTTCCTCGTGAACATTCTGAGGGACAATGAGGTAAACAGGACAGATTATGTTTGTATATGGTTTGATGTCAGATTAACATCAGATTGACGTCAGATTAACATCAAACTAATGTCAGATTAACAGTTACCTCCACAGATTAACTCACCTGCTTTGCCGTCATGTCCTTTCAGCTTCTTTAAACCTTTTTTGTGCTTTTTATGTTTTTTATGTCCTTTTGAGGCAGCGTTAAAGAACAAAACAGCTGTTAGTGACAGACAGACAGAGTGTGTGTGTGTTACCGCTGTGTGTGTTAGCGCTGTGCACGTGTGTGTGTTAGCGTTGTGTGTGCGTGTTAGCGTTGTGTGTGTGCGTTAGCGTTGCGTGTGTTACCATTGTGTGTGTCCTTGTAAATCACAGTCTCCAGATTAAAGAGCAGATCTCCAGACTGACACGCTGACGCAGCATGAACAGCACAGACACAGGTTAATACACTCATCTGTGTGTGTGTGTGTGTGTTATAAGAAGTGGATGTAGCTCCGCCCCTTTGATGATGAGAGTAACAGTGTTTACTGTGATAATAAAGCATGTTATTTTTACAATGCTATATTTAGTATTTAATTTCACTTTTCCTGTATGATAACATGTGTGTTTGTTGTAGAACATTCTTCAATGTTTGATGAAATCACAACACGTTTGAAATATTTCTACAAAGTTATTGTATTCACATAATAATATTCTTATTCTTACACTGATGTTATATTAATATAATGATCAGAAACCTGCAGACTCATGATCATATTATTAGGAACAATAACAACTCCATGTGTGGCCACTGCAAAACAAGGCAGAGGGGGCGGAGCAACATGCAGTTCTTATAATACATCCCAGAGTCAGTGAGGTCAGTCAGAGGTCAGAGTGTCTCACCTCTCTGTAGCGCCTCCTCGATGCGCTGCAGTTCTCTCTGCTTCGCCTCCTGCTGGTCACGCTCCTCCTTCACTGCGTCGTATTTCATTGCTGAGAAAAAAACATTGAGCAACTTGAGTTTTACTACACCAGCTTCAACTGCCCCACCCGCCCCGCTCCCACCTGCCCCAATGAAGTGACTTCAGAGTAAAAGCTCGGACAGCGGAAGGCTTTTATTGTGAAGGTTTTAATTTGCTGATGCTGTGTAGGACAGGAAGGACAGAAACCGGATCAGACCAGAACCTGAACCACCACCTGAGACTCGGCTTACCGTTAAAGGGACGTGAATTCAGCTGAGATCCAGCTGGAACACACACACACACACACACACACACACACACACACACACAATGTCATTGAGAAGGGACACTTCCTGTTTTTGTATGAGGAACTCTCCCACATACACACAACCACAGAACTCACACACGCACATGCACGTGCACACACACACACACACACACACACACACACACACGCACACAGACACACACACACACACACACACACACTTACTGGCTCCAGGTACGACCAGCAGGTAAAGACCATCTAACGTGGCGACCACAGCGTCGTTATAAAGGTTCTTCCATGGAATCTTCAGCGTTAGCTTCCCTGAAACAGATGAGTGAGTAGATTTCATTCATTCATTCATTCATCCACTCATCCAGGATGTGCAGGAGGTCAGGAGACTCACCGATCTGTCCAGCCTTGACTTTGAATGGAACATCAAACTCACTCTGAAACACACACACACAGAGTCCAAAATCTAATAATCTGATCAGATTCAAATCCTGTGTTTAAGTGAATTATAAAACCTTCTCTCCTTCAGTATTAACCAGTTATACCAAATCTTTGATCACATGATGGTCCCATGACCGGAGCCGGAGTGTCTCTGTGTTACTATGATTGACCTGCAGGTGTCAGTGTTCATGACTCACCAGAGCATTCTCCTTCACCTTCAGGTTCTCCAGCACCACATTACCTACCCACACACACACACACACACAGTTAATCAGAAGTCAATGATCAATAAATGCAGGGAACAGCGCCCCCTTGTGCAGGTGTGGATCAGTGTTGTTTTGGCAGCCATTCTAGATTTAGTCTTAGGCCGTTTCTCAATATCCATACTTGTGCGTACTTGTGCGTACTTGCGTACTCCTGTACTTGTGAAAACGTCATCAGCCTCAGTCCAAGTGCTGTTCCAATTCTCAAGTAAGCGAACAGCGAGGACGGTTCTCAAACCCGGAAGTGTTCTCGCTCCGCCCATGTTTACCAAGTATGCATCGGAGGTGACTTAAGCGTACTTGGGATGGCCATGTATCCCAGAATACATTTCGGCGGAGCATAGCAGCAGATAATAGAAATATAAATCTGAAATAAATATTTTTCTGTGTCCCGGAACAAAGTTTTCAAACATGTGGTTTGTGTATGAAGATATGATGTATTTATAGTTTGGCAGCGACGTTTGTCGGAGGTGATCAGCTCCGCCTCTGTGGGCGCTCGGCGCTCACTGTGCCCGGCACAGAGCAGCGTTACCTCGGCCTGTCCTGATGAAATGATCCGCTGGCTCAGACGTCGCTGTCATTACATGCTCGGTGTGATCCATAGATTTGTTGTTGACGTGTTATTTTGTTTTTAATGGAAACGTTTTGACCTGAAAGTTTGAAAGTTTGTATATTATTATTATTATTATTTTTTAATTTCAACTTTGAATGTTAGATTTATATTAAAGGGGACATATTATGCAAAATCAACTTTTTAACCATTTTAATACTGATATTTGGGACTCTGGGGGCCCTACCAGTCGCCAAAGTGTGGAAAAACAATACTCAGTCATGTTTTCGTGGTTCCGCTTAGTGTAAGTATAGGCGATAAAACGCTCGATGTTGAATTCCCTGCGCTTATGACGTCAGCATGCGCATTTCACCGCGAATGTTACCGCCCCACCAGTACGTTTACTTCGCAAGCTCCACCTTAGCTCCACCTTGTCCCTGCGAGAGTGCAGGCGAGGGAGAAAGAGCGGTATTATGTCAACGCGGCGGGACAAGTGTGCTGCACAGTGGAGCACAGTGTTTTACAGAGGATTTTATATATGAAGCTAATGTGCCGGATAAAGTCAGCAATCGTGTGTTCGCACCACTTCACATCAGACTGCGACCAGCGGTCGCCATATTTAGTCAGGGGACGTATTTCACCGACGTACAAACACACAAATTGCTAAGAAAAGATCACATAGAGCTCATAACTGACCATTCTGACACGTCCTAATTAAACATATTTGTTCAGTACGTCCTCCATGACCGGAGCACAGACTCAGTCTGATACAATCACATAAAGCTCGCCGCTGACTCTCTGTGCAGCGGTGCTACACTCTCTGTGTCACCGATAGCCTAAACTGCCGCTGGCGATCAGCTGATCGCCACCACTGATCGCCAGCTCGCCGGAGCACCGGAGCTGGTCAGTGGTGGTGAGGTCTCCGGAGCACAGTCTCCGGTCTGATACAGCAACATACATTTTATTCAGCGCGCCGCTGGCGAGTTTAGGCTATCGGTGACACAGAGAGTGTAGCACCGCTGCACAGAGAGTCAGCGGCGAGCTGCATAAACAGCTGCTTTATGTGATTGTATCAGACTGAGTCTGTGCTCCGGTCATGGAGGACGTACTGAACAAATATGTTTAATTAGGACGTGTCAGAATGGTCAGTTATGAGCTCTATGTGATCTTTTCTTAACAATTTGTGTGTTTGTACGTCGGTGAAATACGTCCCCTGACTAAATACGGCGACGGCTGGTCGCAGTCTGATGTGAAGTGGTGCGAACACACGAACACACGATCTGATACAGCAACATACAGTTTATTCCGCTTACACGGTGATCGCCAGCGCTGATCGCCAGCTCGCCGGAGCACCGGAGCTGGTCAGCGGTGGTGAGGTCTCCGGAGCACAGTCTCCGGTCTGATACAGCAACATACATTTTATTCAGCGCGCCGCTGGCGATCCGCGGTGGCGATCAGCGGTGCTGCACTCTCTGTGTCACCGCTGATCTTCTGTTCCTAAGTGTTTTTAACTGATTTACAGTTGGACAGTGTTCGGCTCGATCCTTATGTAGGACGTCTCTTCCTGTGACGGCACTCTCGCTGACATGTTGATATTGTCAGAGAGCTAGTGGAGGGAGGGGGAGACGAATAGAGCTGTAAAGCGCTGTAAAGAGGACAAATCAGAAACCCCCTGGAAGAAGTGGGTGTGTGTTTGCCTGTGTCTCATTTGCATATAAAGGGACCATGCACGAAAACCGAGCGTTCTGAAAGGGGCGGGTTTAGCAGGGTTATTGAACTACTATGATTCTTTATCCTTATGGTATTTTGACCAAAGCATGTCACTGACATGTTCATTAGGACACCAGGGAACTATTTTAATGGGGGAAATAGGGTATAATATGTCCACTTTAAAGTCGCACGGTCATTGTATCTGTATTTAAATATAATATTTAAATATTAGATATGTAGAATAGTATATATTTGTACACGTATATATATACACTACACTACACTACTCAATGCTGTACTATATCTATTTTCCACATTGTATTATATATTTTAATAGAAATACATTAATAAATGAAGTTAAATATTTAAAATGTAAAAATAATAACAACATATATATGCATTTATTAAAAGTATTTCATATGTTCATTTATCAACACCGTAGGTGGCGCTAATGAGGCTGCAGCACTTGGCGCCAGCCACCATTCAAACAGCAGAACAATACATACATACTTGCATACTTGAGTATTGAGAAACATCCACATACTTGTGTACTCCCGTACTTGGCAAGTATATACTCCCAGCGTACTTCTCAAGTATATACTTCCCAAGTTAGCAAGTACATACTTGCTAACTTGAGTATTGAGAAACGGCCTTAGTTTTAGTCTTCTGGACTCATTCATTAGATCAGTAAGTGTTACAGATCGTTGTTGGCGTCGAACCCTAACCTTTGATCTCCATATTTCAACAGTGTCACACGTCAGAGACTGGCTCGAGGTCTGAAAGACTACAGTGGACCCCGGCCCGGACCCCGCCCCGGACCTCGGCGCAGAACATATGCACTTGCTGTGGCTTCTCCCACCCACCGGCATGTGTTCATGTGTTCATGTGTTAATTGGTTCATGTGTTAATTGATTCATGTGTTCATTGGTTCATGTGTTAATTGATTCATGTGTTCGTTGTCCGTTGATTCATGTGTTCATGTCTTCATTGGTTCATGTGTTCATGTGTTCATTGTCCATGTGTCCATTGTGAGAGCTGACAGCTGATTGGTTGGACACAGTGTGAGGAAATAAAAACTGATCCTGTTTGACAACATTTTCTAAATGACGTCACACCTTTAACACAAGCACACTATGATTATTGACGATTTATTACTGATATCGACTGATCCTTACCTTTCAAATGAGCCATGTTTGTTTAATTGTGTTTACATTTCACTTCCTGTCGCGTGTCCTAAGTCGTGACGTATAACACGGAGTTACTTGCAAATGACGTGGTTGTTAATGTCATCGCTGTGAGCCGTTCTTCTCTTCGCTGAATCAATCTTATCTCTAATCAAGTCAACTTTGCATTTAAAGGCACAAACCGACACTTTTTCTCCTGTGACCGTTGTCACGCTGTTTGTTGTTATCAGCGACGTGACAGAGAGATTAAGCCAAGTTTTACATTTAAACCCAAATAAAACATGACTCGAAGTTTAAAGTAAAGCCGATTTTAACATCAGACTCTGGCCGTTCACATTTGATATTTTAACAGGTTCTTAATCACGTGGGCAAAGGTTGTGACGGTTGTGACCTTTTAAGTGCGGTGTTTGTGGACGAGGTCTGGCGCGGGTCCTGTTGCTAGCTAACAGCGGAGCTCACCTCCCCAAATCCCGATCTTCAGCTGAGACTTGTCCAGGTTCTCCACGTAGTCTCCGATGAACCTGTTGAGCAGGTCACTGACCAGAGACTCGAACACCATGACTGAACGCTCCGGACTGGACCCTGGAACAGGGTCACGCTCACGAGCAGCCTTAGCGCTTCACCTGACTTCCGGGTCAGATGATGACAGAAAACGAGGATCGACTCGCTCTGGCATCGACTAGTAATGTCTGAGTGTGGGAGCATCGATCAGGAAGTAGTTCTTCGTCTTCAGGATGCCCGAGCCATGGATGTATTATAAGAACTGGATGTAGCTCCGCCCCCTCTGCCTTGAAGACAAAGGCCGTTTCTCAATACTCAATACTTGGGAAGTATAAACTTGAGAAGTACGGGAGTACACAAGTATGTGGTTGTTTCTCAATACTCAATACTTGGGAAGTATACACTTGAGAAGTACGGGAGTACACAAGTATGTGGTTGTTTCTCAATACTCAATACTTGGGAAGTATACACTTGAGAAGTACGGGAGTACACAAGTATGTGGTTGTTTCTCAATACTCAATACTTGGGAAGTATACACTTGAGAAGTACGGGAGTACACAAGTATGTGGTTGTTTCTCAATACTCAAGTATGCAAGTATGTATGTATTGTTCTGCTGTTTGAATGGTGGCTGGCGCCAAGTGCTGCAGCCTCATTATCGCCACCTACGGTGTTGATAAATGAACATATGTAATACTTTTAATAAATGCATATATATGTTGTTATTATTTTCACATTTCAAATATTTAACTTCATATATTAATTTATTTCTATTAAAATATACAATACAAATAATACAATGTTGAAGATCTCCGCTTGTCTGACTGACATCTCTCAGTGGATGTCGGACCATCACCTGAAACTCAGTCTCGACAAGACTGAATTTCTTTTTCTCCCACCACAGATCTGACCATCACCCTCGACAACTCTGTGGTAACTCCTTCTCACACCGCAAGGAACCTGGGTGTGACACTTGACGACCATCTCTCCCTCACTGCCAACATTGCTGCAACAGCTAGATCTTGCAGATACATGTTGCACAACATCTGAAGGATTCGGCCTCTTCTAACCCAGAAGGCGGCACAGGTTCTGGTCCAGGCTCTTGTCATCTCACGCTTGGATTACTGCAACTCCCTCCTGGCTGGTCTTCCTGCATGCGCCATACGACCTCTGCAACTCATCCAGAATGCAGCAGCAGTTGGACTGGTCTTCAACCTACCAAGATTCTCCCACACTACACCGCTCCTCCGCTCCCTTCACTGGCTTCCTGTAGCTGCTCGCATCCGCTTCAAGACTCCAGTGCTTGCGTTCCATGCTACAAACGGATCCGGTCCAGCCTACATCCAGGACATGATCAAAACCTACACCCCAGCCCGCCCACTCCGCTCTGCATCAACAAACCGGCTCGCTGCCCCCTCACATCGACATCCGGACAGCTGAAAGACTCCACATCTTCCGACGCCGACTAAAAACACATTTCTTCCGACTCTACCTCGACTAAGACGACAAAAAAATAAATAAAAATTGTATTGCACTTATGACTAGCACTTCATAGTTTGTTCTACTTGAAGCTCTTACTTACTTCTAGCTCTTATTTGTACCCAAATGTTTAAATGCACTTTTGTAAGTCGCTTTGGATAAAAGCGTCTGCTAAATGACATGTAATGAAAATAGATATATTACAGCATTGTAGAGTAGTATATATATATATGTACAAATATATACTGCTCTACATATCTAATATTTACATATTATATTTAAATACAGATACAATGACCGTGCGACTTTAATATAAATCTCACATTCAAAGTTAAAATAAAAAACAAATTAATAATATACAAACTTTCAAACTGTCAGGTCAAAACGTTTCCATTAAAATCAAAATAACACGTCAACAACAAATCTATGGATCACACCGAGCATCTAATGACAGCAGATCATTTCATCAGGACAGGCCGAGGTCACGCTGCTCTGTGCCGGGCACAGTGAGCGACGAGCGTCCGCAGAGGCGGAGCTTATCACTGCTGCCAAACATCGCTGCCAAACTATAAATACGTCATATCTTCATACACAAACCACATGTTTGAATTCTAAATGACTCATTTCTCGCCATGAAAACAAGTTAATATATGTAAGTAGACCTCCATAACTAACATATATGTGTGACCATGAAAACAAGAGTGTCTTTGTGATTATGTGTAACATAATAAAGAATTATCTTATCTTAAAATAACCTCTGCCCGCCCCACCTCCTGCCCCCTTGACCCTATCCCCTCTCACCTTCTTCAGTCAATTGCTCCTGATCTTCTTCCTTTCCTCACCCACTTTCCGGACTCTCTTAAAGAGTCCAGAGTGACCCCCCCTCCTTAAAAAAGCCACCCTTGACCCGTCTGAAGTAAATAACTACAGACCTGTCTCTCTTCTTCCTTTTCTCTCCAAAACTCTGGAGCGTGCTATCTTTAATCAACTCTCCTGCTACCTTCACCGGAACAACCTTCTTGATCCTCTTCAGTCTGGTTTTAAAGCAGGTCACTGAGTCAGGGCTGCCTCTCTCTCCTCTGTGCTCATCCTCTTGGACCTTTCTGCAGCGTTTGACACAGTTAACCACCAGATCCTGACTTCCTCCCTTCAAGAACTAGGTGTCTCAGGCTCTGCACTTACCCTACTCTCGTCCTATCTTCAAAACTGAACATACAGAGTAACCTGGAGAGGATCCGTGTTGGAACCCTGTCCTCTAGCTACTGGGGTCCCTCAGGGTTCTGTCTTGGGCCCTCTCCTCCAACTCAACCAACTCTCTTGGTTCCGTTATTCTCTCTCATGGTTTTTCCTATCACAGCTACGCCGATGACACCCAACTCATTCTCTGTTTTCCCAGCTCCGACACACATGTAGCAGAACGGATCTCCGCTTGTCTGACTGACATCTCTCAGTGGACGTCTGACCATCACCTGAAACTCAATCTGGACAAGACTGAGTTTCTCTTTCTCCCACCACAGATCTGACCATCACCCTCCACAACTCTGTGGTAACTCCTTCTCATACTGAAGGAACCTGGGTGTGACACTTGACGACCATCTCTCCCTCACTGCCAACATTGCTGCAACAGCTCCATGTTGCACAACATCAGAAGGATTCGGCCTCTTCTAACCCAGAAGGCGGCACAGGTTCTGGTCCAGGCTCTTGTCACCTCACGCTTGGATTACTGCACCTCCCTCCTGGCTGGTCTTCCTGCATGTGCCATGTCCTGCATGCGCTCCCTTCACTGGCTTCCTGTAGCTGCTCGCATCCGCTTCAAGACTCTAGTGCTTGCGTTCCATGCTACAAACGGATCCGGTCCAGCCTACATCCAGGACATGATCAAAACCTACACCCCAGCCCGCTCACTCCGCTCTGCATCGGCAAACCGGCTCGCTGCCCCCTCACTGAGAGGATCGGAGAACTCCAGACTGTTCACTGTCCTCGCTCCCAAATGGTGGAACGATCTCCACATCGACATCCGGACAGCTGAAAGCCTCGTCATCTTCCGACGCCGACTAAAAACACATTTCTTCTGACTCTACCTCGACTAAGATGACGACGACAATATACATGGCACTTATGACGAGCACTTCATAGTTTGGTTTACTTGAAGCTCTTACTTACTTCGAGCTCTTATTTGAACCCAAATGTTTAAATGCACTTATTGTAAGTGGCTTTGGATAAAAGCGTCTGTTAAATGACATGTGATGTAATGTAATGTAAATGTTACACAGTGCAGCTTTAAGGGTCAGACACTCAGAGGTTCTCAAACACTGGTTCTCGCTTCTTCCCCAGTTACGTACAATTAGTGTCATATTTAGAGCATGAAGAAGAAAATCCTCTGAATAAATCATCATGTTTTTAAAAAGATTTCCTGGAAAACAAAATCCACAACTGCTTCAGACTCTCGCACAGCTGATAGCTACGTTGCCATGGCGACGATTAATGAAATCCTTGCCCATCTTCTGTAAGTGTGGCTCCTCATTACCATGGTAATAAACATCACAGCATCGGTCATTATCACCACCAAACATCAGGGAATCAAATCACGGATTTACGGCAAAACGAAAATCTGCGGAGAGAAGATGAAAGATGAGAGAACACAGTTCAGAGAGCACAGATTAAGATTAAATCAGTCAGATTAACAAAGTCTGTGGGAGTAAGTCTGTCTGTCTATCATCTGTCTGTGTGTATGCCTGTCTGTCTGTCTGTCTGTCTTCTCCACATTCACAGACTTTTCTTTTTTGCTGATCTTTTTAATCTTCTGAACTCATTTGCATACTCACGCTGATTCCCTCCTCCCAGGTTACGTTTAAATAATACAAATCCTGTCTATATTTGTCAGCTGTGAGACGATCTTATATTTATGAATATAATTGAACACATTCCAGACGTTAGAAGATGAAGCCAGGAGGAGGAGGAGGAGGAGGAGGAGGGAGGAGGGGAGGAGGGGGAGGGCGGGAACAAGCAGTGACATCTGGAGGCCCATTTATCTCAACCTCATTTACTGAGTTTCCCTCTGACTGCAGACAGACAGACAGGCAGGCAGACAGGCAGAAGCAGAGTGACTCCTCACGTTCACGTCTCTGCTTCTTTTGTTGTTCTTCTTCATCATTGTCCATTTTCTTGTGTATTTTACTCGTGAGTGTTTGTTTTATTCTTGTGAAGAACTTTGACCTTTCAGACGAGGTCAGCACAAAAACAACAACAACGGACAACGTGACACAAAGTGACCACACGAGGCAGCAGAGGACCAGCAGCTCCTGTGTGTGTGTGTGTGTGTGTGAGTGAGTGAGTGTGTGTGTGTGGAGTGTGTGTGTGTGAGTGAGTGAGTGTGTGTGTGTGTGTGAGTGTGTGTGTGTGTGTGTGTGTGTGTGTGTGTAAAAAGTGAGTGTGTGTGTGTGTGAGTGTGTGTGTGTGAGTGCGGTGTGTGCTGGTATGCAGTGTGTGTGTGTGTGTGTGTGTGTGTGTGTGTGTGTGTGTGTGTGTGTGTGTGTATGTCGCGTGTGTGTGTGTGTGTGTGTGTGTGTGTGAGTGAGTGGGAGGAGGAGTGAGTGAGTGTGTGTGTGTGTGTGTGTGTGAGTGCTGTGTGTGTGTGGTGCGGTGTGTGTGTGTGTGTGTGTGTGTGTGTGTGTGTGTGTGTGTGTGTGTGTGTCTCACAACATAAACTGATAGTTCAGGGTTTTTGCCACAGGTCAGTGCAAGGAGCAAACACTAGGGGGCAGTGGAGAGAAAAATCTCTTTTTAATATTTAACCACGAGTTTCAACACTCACTCACTCACTAAAAAGTTTTTTTAGTTTTTGTGGTTCATTTTTTTGTTTTGCTGTTGTTTTAAAAAAGATTGAGTCCATGTGGCGCCCCCTAGAGAGGGAGGAGCTGATATATATAAATATAACGAGTTCCACGCAGACATCAACTCCGTCAAAACTCAGTAGCCAATCAGCAGGCAGCTTCCTAAGGCCCGCCCACAAACACATAAAATACCACATTTTTGAATGATTAAATCTGTTTTTTATTTGATCTTAAAAAGTGTTGTTTGAAAAATGTTGACACAAATCTGATTATGTGCTCTTCACCCAAATCTACGGAGGTGACACAGATGGAATTGTGTCGCGACTTAGTACTTATTAACTCGCCAGGGGGCGCTCTGTGTTTGTGTCTGTTTTGCTGAGGAATAAAAAGCTTATTTTCTTAAGACGCGCGGTGGAGGCGGCGGCGGCGGCGGCGACGACACTCACACGTCTACTTGAGTGAATACCTCACACAGACTCTGAGGCTCTAATCTGAAATAAAAAAAGCTCCAGCAGACACCGCGTGCCCACAAACTGTGAAAGAGTCTTAAAACACACACACACACACACACACACACACACACACACACACACACACACACACACACTGACTTCCTCTGTGTTGAAGATAAGTTTCACGTTCAGATTTCTTCTCCTCTGGGATTTAAACTCCCTTCACAAACAGGGTTTTTGTCATTTTATCTTTTTTCTGTTCGATCCGTGGTTTATGTTAAAAATATTCATGTGTGTTGTTGTTGTGACGCTGTCACAGGAAGTTTGTGTCTCAGATGTTTGTGACAGCGAATGTTCATTAAATCAAAATGTCTCTAAAAACTCTGCCAGTGTTTTGACAACAGATCAGTTCTAATACTGTGGAGCGTTAAAGGAGGAAGAGGCAGCAGCCAGTGATGAAGAGCTGTAGGTGACACACACACACACACACACACACACACACACACACACACACACACACACACACACACACACACACACACACACTCACTCATGCACTCACTCACTCACACACACTCACTCATGCACTCACTCACTCCACACACACTCACTCACTCACACACACACACACACACACACACTCACTCACACACTCACTCATGCACTCACTCACACACTCACTCATGCACTCACTCACACACTCACTCATGCACTCTCCACTCACTCCTGCACTCAACTCCACTCCAACACACACACACACACACTCACTCCCACACACTCCTCATGCACTCACTCACACACTCACTCATGCACTCACTCCTCCACACACACTCACTCACTCACTCCCACACACACACACACACTCACTCACACACTCACTCATGCACTCACTCCCGCTCACTCACACACACACACCTTTCTCCCACTCACACACTCCTCATGCACTCATCACTCACTCCACACACACACACACACTCACCCCTCCTCCTCCCACTCACTGCTCCACACACACACACTCCACACACCCCACACTCCTCCCACACTCACTCACTCACTCACTCCCACACACACACACTCTCACATACTCACTCACTCACTCCTCCACACACACACACACACTCACACACTCACTCATGCACTCACTCACTCCACACACACACTCCCCTCTTGCTCAGGGAGAGAGAGAGGAGAGAGAAGGAGGGAAAGAGGAGAAGAGGAGAGAGAGGAGAGAGAGGAGAGAGGAGGAAGGAAGAAGGAGAGAGAGGGAGAGAGGAGAGAGGAGGAAGGAAAGAGGAGAGAGGAGGACGTTTCATCCCTCAAACCCTGGGGCAGGAGCCACAGATGTGTCACATGTGATTATTTCTGGGTCCTCAAAAACAAATTTGCTCAGGTGTTAGAGACGGGTGTAAAATACTAAGATGGAGGGAGGTGCAAGTGACAGTGGGCGGAGCTCAAAGGGAAAAATTATGTTTTACAGGAAGTGAACGTCACTCCATATAAAGCTGCTGTTAGTTAGCTTTAGCATTAGCATTCATATGACAGTATGAATGACAGTGATGTTCTGTCATGCCCCCCCTAGAGGACAGAAATGTTTTCCTGTATAAACCACTGTATGAGTTGTCCTGTCCTGCCTCTCACGCCCCCCCTCACAAAACACTGCGCCCCCCCAGGGGGGCCCGCCCCACTATTTGTATACAACAAAATCACTTTGTTTTTTCTGCAGTTTATCTGTAGTTTTTATCTTTTGTACATAAAACACAATGTAACTACAGTTCACTACAGTGTGTGTGTGTGTAGTGTGTGAGTAGTAGTAGTATGTGTGTAGTGTGTGTGTGTGTGTAATGTAGTGTGTGTAAGTAAAATAATAATATAGTAATGAGTATGTGTAATAGTGTGTAATAATACAAAAGCGAAATAACTATTAATAATATTATAATATGTGTGTTGAAACAAAACCATGTATTGTGTGTGTTGGTGGTATGTGTGTGTGATGATGTGATGATGGCTGTGTGAGTGGCGTTGAGTGTGTGTGATGTGTTCTTGGGTCACATTCAGGCTTGTTTTGATTGATTTCGGCAATCACATTTCAGTCGCAATGATTGAGCAGAAGTCATAGAAAACTGTTTTTGTATTGTTGGTGAAAATGAGAGAGTGAGATGATCAGATCTACTGTGTGAACACGTTTCATCATCATGATCGCAGAGTTAAAGTCACAGCTTTGTTTAAATGAATGGAAGTGGATGCAGAGTCCTGAGAAGAATAGCTGCACAA
The DNA here is from genome assembly GCF_019176455.1 of Solea senegalensis. Classification (NCBI taxonomy): domain Eukaryota; kingdom Metazoa; phylum Chordata; class Actinopteri; order Pleuronectiformes; family Soleidae; genus Solea; species Solea senegalensis. The sequence goes on along the minus strand of NC_058027.1, from coordinate 28,288,505 downwards.
ACCTGTGTGTGTGTGTGTGTGTGGACTGACAGATTGTAAGTGGGAGGTGGAAGGAAAGAACAGTAGGTGTCTAAACCACACACACACACACACACACACACACACACACACACACACACACACACACACACCACACACACACACACACACACACACACACACACACACACACACACACACACACACTCACACACACACACACACACACACACACACACCTGCCCCACACACACACACACACCACCTGCATACACACACTGCACCCACACACACACACACACACCAGCATGCACACACACACACACACACACACACACACACACACACACACACACACACATGCACACACACACACACACACACACACACACACACACACACACACACACACACACACACACACACACACATGCACACACACACACACACACACACACACACACACACACACACACACACACACACACACACACACACACACACACACACACATAACCTGGGCAGATGGCTGTTTTATATAAAGCAAATTCACAAAAGTTAAAAACAATGAAACTCAAGTTTCAGCGCTCGAGCACAGCTGTTGTTATTTCACTTCACTTTTTAAATGTTGTTCCACACACATGTATATCTGTAATATATATTATATATAGAATATTTCATGTATGTAAGATATTCTATATATATTATATTTATTATATGTGTATAAAACTATCTCCAAACACTTTAAATGCCTTTAATATCACGACACACTCATATGGACACGCATTCTTCGTCTGGGAATCAAACCCGTGAGACTGAAGCTCGTCATGACGCGACACGTCCAGCAGATGGCTCCACATTTGGCACGAGATACTCGTCGTACTCAGAGAAACAGTGAAGAGTGAGAGAAAGAGAAGTTTTAATGTTTTACAGACTTTAATGACGACAGTTTACTCGCCGAGGCCTCGAGGCCCAAAACACATCTGTGTTTGTTTTTACTGAGAACATGATGTGACGTTAAAGGCGTTCACTGTTTAACAAGAGCTTCAGGTGAAGCGAGCGAGCGAGCGAGATAATAAGTCGCACACGAGTGAGATAATTAGTCGCACACTACGGCGGGAATGTCGTCGCCTGGCGGAATAATAAGTCGCTGGCGAGATAATGAAATCGCACCGTGAGATAATAAATTACATACAAAAGATAATTAGGTAAGCACTGCGCTGCGAGATAGTGTATGCACAGTAATAGAAATGCGCACCACGGCGAGATAATAAAATTAAGCACCTGGCGAGATAATAAATGCGCTACGGCGAGATAATAAGTCGCACGAGCAAGATAATTAATTAAGCACAGGCGAGATAATAAATGCGCACCACGAGCGAGATAATAAAGTACTTACCACGGCGAGATAATAAATTACCGCTACCGCGGCGAATAATAAGTACACGGCCGAGATAATAAATTAAACACCGCGAGATAATAAATTACTTACCTGACGGGTATTAATTAGCGAGATAATAAGTCGCTGCGAAGCGAGATAATAAGTGCTACGAGCAAGATAATTAATTAAGCACCGGCGAGACCAGCAAGTACCGCTGGCCGAGAATAATAAGTAGCACCGCGTGAGATAATAAATTCGCATACCTACAAGATAATTAGTCGCTTTCGCACCGAGATAATTAGTTGCACCGCGAGATAATAAATTAAGCACCGCAGCGAGATAATAAGTCGCCTGGCGAGATAATAAATTAAACACCTGGCGAGATAATAAGTCGCCTGCAATGAGATAATATTCGCACCACGAACAAGATAATTAATCGCTACAGCGAGATAATAAGTCGCCTGCGAAGAGATAATAAATTAAGCACCTGGCCGAGATAATAAATCGCTACCGAAGCGAGATAATACAAAGTACTACGGCGAGATAATAAATTCGCCTGGCGAGATAATAAATTACGCACCGCAGCGAGATAATAAATTACGCTACGGCGAATAATTAGTAAAGCACCTGGCGAGATAATAAATGCGCTACGGCGAGATAATAAATTACGCTACGAGCAAGATAATTAATCGCTACCTGGCCGAGATAATAAATGCGCTGCGAGATAGCCAGTCGCACCGCATTGAGATAATAAATTAAGCATACACAAGATAATTAGTCGCACTCGCACACGAGATAATTAGTTGCCTGCGCGAGATAATAGATGCAAAGCACCGGCGAGATAATAGAGTAAAGCACCTGGCGAGATAATAAATTAAGCACCTGGCGAGATAATAAGTACGCACCGCGGCGAGATAATAAATTACTTCTGGCGAGATAATAAGTGCACCACGAGCAAGATAATTGTTCGCACCTGGCGAGATAATAAAGTCGCACCGCAGCGAGATAATACCGTCGCACGGCCGAGATAATAAGTAAAGCACCTGGCCCGAGATAATAAGTACCGCACCACAGCCCGAGATAATAAATTAAGCACCACGAGCAAGATAATTAGTCGCACCGCAGCGAGATAATAAAGTAGCACCTGCGGCCGAGATAATAAATTAAGCACCGCGAGCAAGATAGTGATGCGCCTGGCGAGATAATAGAAGTCGCACTGAAACGAGATAATAAATCCGCCTGGCCCGAGATAATAAATTACGCTACCTGGCCGAGATAATTAGTCGCCTGGCGAGATAATAAATTACCGCACCGAGCAAGATAATTAGTCGCTGGCCGAGATAATAAGTACGCACCGGCGAGATAATAAGTCGCCTGGCGAGATAATTAATTAAGCACCTGGCGAAGATAATAAGTACGCTACCGCATTGAGATAATAGGTCGCATACACAAGACAATTAATTAAGCACTGCGCTGCAGTTAGTTGCACCACGAGATAATAAATTAAGCACCGTAGGATAATAAAATTAAGCATACACAGATAATTAGTCGCGCCAAGATAATTGAGTAAGCACTTTCGCACCGCGAGATAATTAGTTGCACACGAGATAATAAGTCGCTGCATTGAGATAATAAATTACATACACAAGATAATTAGTGCTTTTCGCTGCGAGATAATTAGTTGCTACGAGCGAGATAATTAATGCGCTACACAGCGAGATACGTCGCACCACCGGCGAGATAATAAATTAGCACCTGCGTGAGATAATAAATTAAGCATACCTGCAAGACAATTAAGTCGCTTTTCGCTGCGAGATTAGTTGCACGAGAGATAATAAATTAAGCACCGCGTGTGAGATAATAAGTACAGCATACACAAGATAATTAGTCATACAAGATAATTAGTGCTGCGCTGCAGAGATAATTAGTTACTGCGAGATAATAAGTGCGCTGCGTGAGATAATAAATTACGCGCCACACAAGATAATTAGTCGCTTTTCGCACCTTGCAGAGATAGTGGTGCACCGCAGCCGAGATAATTAGTACGCTGGCGAGATAATAAATTAAGCACCGCAGCGAGATAATAAGTCGCACCGCGTGAGATAATAAGTAAGCATACACCAAGATAATTAATTACATACACAAGATAATTAGTGCGCGCCATTTTGCAGAGATAATTAGTTGCACCTGCGAGATAATAAGTGCTGCAGGCGAGATAATTAGTCATTGAGATAATAAATTAAGCACCGCGAGCCGAGGATAATTAATTAAGCACCGGCTGAGATAATAAATTAAACACCGCGTGAGATAATAAATTAAGCACACAAGGATAATTGAGTGGCACATGAAGGATATTAAATTAACACAGTGAGATAATTAGTCGCACAAAGCCGAGATAATTAATTAAGCACACAAGCAAGATAGTGAGTAAGCACCGCGAAGCTGAGATAATAAGTCGCGCTGCATTGAGATAATAAATTCGCTACGAGCAAGATAATTAGTCGCACACGAGCGAGATAATAAGTCGCATATAGAATAATGAGTCACATACACCGAATTAATTCGCGCTAAGCACCGCGGGATAATTAGTTGCACCGCGTGAGATAATAAATTCGCTACGTCTCTCTCGCGATAATAAATCGCACACATGAGATAATAAGTCGCACACGAGCGAGATAATAAGTCGCACACGTGAGATAATAAGTCGCATACACAAGATAATTAGTCGCACTCGCACACGAGATAATTAGTTGCACACGAGATAATGAGTCGCACACAACCGCTTTACAAGTCACTGTTTGTGTCGGGGAGAAAACTACGACTCCGCCCACTGTGAGGTGATAACTCCGCCCACTGTGAGGAGGAGCTAGAACATGTCAGACAGGAAACTCACATTAGTAAACCACTCACTCTGCCACACCAAAGTCCACAGAGAACAGGAGCTGCCGGTCTGCCGCTGCCTCGTGTGGTCACTCCGTGTCACTGACTCACATCTAAACACGTCAAAGTCACAAAATAAGACATTTGAACTCGGTGATGGAGGCAGTTTGACAGCACTCTAAAACTCTTACAGTGATTGGTCCTGCGTGTAGGGGGCGTGGCCTCAACAGCCCTGCAGTAAGCCTGTGATGGAGGAATAACAGTGATATTACACTGATGAACAAGTTTAAGTTGAACTTCACAAACTTAAGAGAGGAAGACGAGGGTGAATGTGACGAAGGAGGCAGCCTATCACTCACTCACGTCCACCGTCTCCTTTGTTTAAATATTTGTGAGAGAGAGAGACAGACAGAGAGACAGACAGACAGACAGACAGGGAGAGAGCAGCCATTTAAAACAGCTTTAAATAAATGACATGAGAGTTGAGTTGGATTGTGTTTGTGTTGTTATCCGAGTCATTGACAGGAAAACACTTTTGTTTTGTCTCGTGTCTTTTTCTGACTCTGTGTCCATGGTGTCTTTCTCTCTAAGGACAGTGAGTTACAGTAACTGTGTGTGTGTGTTTAACCCTCTCATTAAAAACCACTTTAAGCTTCTTAAATGTGAAGATGTTGTGGTTTCTTTGCTCCATAAAAACAAAGACGAGACGTTTGAGATCATCATCATTTCCAGGTTTGACAAACACTGATCAACATTTTATGAATCAAAGAGAAATCTTCAACAGTTTCATGACGATGAGAACACTCGTTAGTCGCAGCCCTAAAAAACAACGTTACGTAACGTTTAGCGACTCAAACATGCTGACGTTACGAAAAACAAAGCCGCCGTTACTGATGTTAGAAAATGAAACAAAGGTGAATAATGTTAACATTCTTACAAAAACACAAAATACTTGCACTGAATCACTCACTAAATGAATGAATGAATCAGTGTTTGTGTGAAATCACTCTAACAGAATCATTTTAGTTTGTGGACAAAAACAAGAACATCATCGTTTCCACGTTTCATCATTTTTCAACAATTTCTGGGGGGTTCAAACAATTATTAAACTGATCATTAGCTACACACTGTAGCTCCTCCCACACTGAAAAACAAAGATCTTAAACAAGGATCACGTGACAATGAGTCGCTGCTCTGAATCTTCTGTACGTGTTCTGCCTTTTTTAAAAGTGCTCTCAGAGTTGGCAAATATTTGAAACTCGCCGACAACCTCGGATTACTCGGATTTTATCACACACACACACACACAGTGCTCTATTCAGCCAAAAGAAAATACCACGTTAGATCGCTCGTTGTCACGGCAACAGCGTGTCCAGACGACACTTTCCCTCTGAATGTCACACAACCTTCTTTTTACATGAATTCAAATCAAATATTCAAACGGCAGAAAAAAAATCTAGCGTACTGTACCTTTAAATGTCTGCGGTAACACACACACACACACACACACAGGCAGTGAAACGCTCACGTTCCCTCATCAAAGTCTATTCTGCTTGTTCTTCGTCGTCGTCTGTGAACGCGTCACTTTGCTTAAAGGGACAGTTCAGGTATTTTCCACAGTGTGATTGAATGAGGAACTGAGTGTAGGACGTGTTGATCACATGATCACGTCTTTATCTCACTGTGAGACAGAAGTTTGTAAAGCACTCACTCTCCCACACCAAAGTCCAGAGAGAAAACCAGTGGTTTTAGCTGGCTGCTGCCTCGTGTGGTCACTTTGTGTCACTGAAGTAAATCTGAATGAAATATCTCAAAAGCTGAATTTGACAAAATAAGAATTTGAACTTAGTGACGGAGGCAGCAGTGTGTGTGTGTGTGTGTGTGTGTGTGTGTGTGTGTGTGTGATGTTAAAAATCACTGGTTTCCTCTGTGGACTTTGGTGTGGGAGAGTGAGTGCTTTACAAACTTCAGTTTGCTGTTGTTCAAGTAATAAAAATGTCTACGATATCTTAAGAACCTGTTCACGTCTTCATCTCACTGTTAGACAGACTTTATAAACCACACTCTAAAATAACCTGAACTCAGCCTTTAGCAGCGTTGTCGTCACAGTTTTCACCTTAAAATGGAGAAAAACTCCATATATAAATATAATATTGTGATATTGTCTTTCAAATTCCGTCAATAAACACCTTCACAAACTCTTTAAGAGAAACATTTAAACGTCCTTATTTGAAACCCTCACATAAATGACTCACTTCCTCTTCACTTCCTCCACAAAACAAAGTCTCTCCCAAACAGACCGTATGACTGCAGCGACACCTAGTGGCTACTGTGCACACTGCCTACTGTATCAAAGTGCTTCCAGTTTTTTTGTTTAAATCATGAATTCACAGTCGATGTTTACGTCAGCGTTCCTGATGATCGTGAAGAATCTACCACACTTTTTCTTTTTTTTCCTTTGTTTTTTCTCTTTTCTCCTTTTTGCTGAAACAAGAAAATAAAAACACATTTATTGCTTCATTTTCAGATTTGAACTTTTTCTCTCTGGTTCTAGAAAATATATTTATGTGAATATATCTATAACAACTGGATTACTCCGCCCCCTAACGTCTCACACAGCTGCGACAAGGTCAACCACGTCACCATGTACATATGTGTGTGTATATAAAGTACATATATATATATATATATGTACTGTATATGTATATACACATAAATATAGATACATGTGTATATACACACATATATACACGCATATATATATATATATATATCTCATATACACACACATCTATGTGTGTGTATATATATATCTCATATACACACACATCTATATATATGTGTATATATATATAAATATATATATATATATATATATATATATACATATATATACATGCATGACACGTGGGACAATGTGGAATTAGATTTGTGTCAAAATGATCAAATATTATCAAACAACACTTTACAACAATCGGAATTTAGCTACAAATGTATTTTTTTTGCGATTCTGACCATGGGGCGGGGCTTATAAAGCTGCCTGCTGATTGGCTACAGAGTTTTGGAGCGACAGCTCAATGGACCAGGCTTGGAGTCGCTGTCTGTCCTAATATGTCAAAGATAATCTGACAAACGTTAGAAAACTTACAATTTACATTTACAATTATTATTATTATTGTTATTATTATTATTATTATTATTATTATCATTGTTATTATTATTAGAACCTTGACAGATGTCGCTGTGGTTTTTCGGGGACAGAATTGAAGGTTGAGAGTGAAAACAATTTTCAAACAAATAAAATATAATATTTTTTGAATGAGTCGTCGATATTTTATTTGTAATTTGTGTATTTTTGATTTTTTTAAAAGTGTTTGTTCACGACGATTGACACAAATATAACGGCACATGTATCCACAGTAATCGGCTGTCCTGTAGCAGAGCTCCACCCACTCCCCCTCACACACACACACACACACACACACCGTGGGGGGTGGGGGGGCACTAGCACGGTTCAATGCCAACAGCATCTTTTTTTTCTTCTTGTACATTAAGGTGGAACCAGAGGAGTCCTCTGGCCTGTTAGCTCCCCATGCTAACGCCCCGAGCTTCCCGTCCCAGGGCTGGAGGTCAACCAAGGTTCACTCTGACCCCGCCTCCCCCGTCCTCCCTCTCAGGACAGAACAGAACCCAAGTCTTGTCCTCCGTCTGTCTATCTTTGTCCATCTGTCCGTCCCTGGGTGACGGTGTAGAGAAGACAAACATGCGTCCAACACACACGAGTTATAGCGGCCCGCTACGAGCCTGTCAATGATCAGGATTTTAAAAGTCCAATATGCAACTTTCCGCCTCGCGTTGCGTCAGGAAACAAGCGTGAATATATTGTTTGTGGCGCGGTTACCGCGGGAAACACCGGACCTTACAGATGCTGCTTTGCTCAAATTTAGACGAGCATGTTTGCAGACTCCCGTCATAATGACGCCGTTTTCATGCTAACGCTCCAACTAACCGAGTACGTGAAGATTTATTTCTGAAAAAGGCTTCAGGCCTGCAGTGTGGTAACCGCGGGAAACACCAGACCTTACAGACGCTGATTTCCTTCAAATTGTTTATCAAGACGAGAATGTTCCCGTCCCGACATCTTTCCTCTGAGTTTTCTGAAAGCTCAGAGATCGGGACGCCAAGTACGTGACGGCTTCACGAGTGTCGCTCGAAAACATCGGAAAGCACAGGCGGTATCAGCGTCATGGAAGAAAGCAACTAGCTTTTCTTCAGGACAGCTAGCATAACCGCGATAGCTCGACTTTCGACTCGTGGCACTCAGGTAAATTACATATTGGACCTTTAACTTCTAATGGTCAGTATGGATTAACATCATCAATGTAATCATTGTAATATTATATATCTTTTACTCTAACGGCGTCTTTAAACATATTTTTTGTTCGTCTTCTTTTATTTTATAGATTTCTCTACACGGTTAAGTTCGGGGCCAACACCTGACTCCCTATTGGCTGACAAAGTTTCCTCCCATTCCGATCACAAGATGCGCGGTGCCGAGCGGTCATTGGACACGGTCTTGCGGAGGCGGACTCCTCGCCTGATCGTGGTCAACATATCACCAGAACCTTCCACCTCGTCAGTCCCCGCCTGAGCGTCGGCAGAGCCGGTCGTCGGGGTCGGATCGTCGGGGAGGGCGGGAAAAGGGAACTGCCCCTCGCCGAGGGCGTGTGCACTTGCTACTAACTCACCGATCTTCTCAACTAGGCTGTGCCGATTGGCTGCGATCATCTGTTCCTCCTCTGACCCCGCCCCCATTCCCATTGCTAGGCCTGCGTGCTGCTGGGCGTAGACCTCCAGCGCCGCCCCTGATCCCCAGGCGGTGTTAGGGAGGCTGAGGCGTTTGGGGGATGCTTTCACATAATCGAGCGCGCCTTGTGCGTCCTCGACCCCGGCAAAGAACACGCATTCCTCACTGCCCACGCGCACAGGAGCCCCGCCCACACGTCCTGCACCGCCAGCACCGGGAGAGTGTGAGTCTCCGGGGACGGTGGGCGTCTTCACGGGCACGATGGGCGGTCGGATGGGGATGGGACCCACGCTCGACAGTGCGCGCCTCACGCCGGGTTTGGTGGATGGGGTTCGGCGGATGGTGGCGGTGCCTGGAGTCCCGCCTCCAACAGCTCCACCCGGTTGTCCTGGTATTCCATGAGCACCGGGACCAAGAACACCACTGGGAAGTCCGGCTGTACTGGCCGGACGCTTGGTCTGGATCATGCGCCGGTAGTTCTGAGCGATGTTAGAGTGGCGAGGAATGGTGGAGGACTTGTCGAAGTCGGTCTGTCCGTCCGGACCTTCAGCGTCGCCGTTCACTGAGTGACAGTCGTAATCTGAACCTGATGCACATGAAGAAAGACAAGAAGGGAGAGGGTTCACGATGAAAGGAGGGAAAGATTACACAGGTTTTTGTCAGGTACTGAAGTCTAAACCATCTGTAATCTAGACTTTACCCTTCAATAATCTCAGTTATCTCACACCACTCACTCTCCCACACCAAAGCCCAGAGAGAAAAGCACTGATTTTAACATCTCACACACACACACACACACACAGGAGCTGTTGATCCACTGCTGCCTCCATCACTACATTCAAATGTCTTATTTTGTAAAATTCAGATTGACCTCAGTGACACAAAGTGACCACACGAGGCAGCAGAGGACCAGCAGCTCCTGTGTCCTTGCAGCTAAAATCACTGGTTTTCTTTGGTGTGGGAGAGTGAGTGGTTTATAAAGTCTGTGTCACAGTGAGATAAAGACGTTCTTAAAGACATCGTAGACTTGTTCTCTGCAGCAGGGGGCGCTGACGCTGTGTCAGCACACAATGGTTTTTATCACTTTCAAACAGAAAGTCATTTAATATGATTCACTTTGATTTTGTCATTAGTCGTCTGTTATCGGAGACACAGCTGTCTCACTGCAGATGATTAAAGGAGTCGTTTAAACACTGACATATCAGTTATTAAAAAACATAACACATTTGACTTTGTCCTGAACAAGAATCTGCTAATGCTGAGTGTGAGAGTGAGACCTTGTGAAGGGATGGTGTCTTCAGAGCAGGACGGGGTGGTGGTCTCTGTGCTGTATCCACTGGAGTACTGCAGCGAGTCTCTGCTGCTCTTCTGCTGCTCCATGCTCAGTCCTCGCGTCAACACCATGGCCAGGTCACTGGCAGCTGGAGAGACGTCCTCTCCATGCTGAGGTCACACGCGACAGAGCGAGAGTTTCATTACCAAACTAACACGTTCAACATCAACGTCCACGGAGTCCACAATGAATGTGCTGCATAATCCTAATCTGATATGACAGGGATCATTTATATGGATATACTGAGACAGAGGAGTGAGGCTCAAACCGTGGACGTTTAAGACCCGTCTCATAAAGTCTCTGCCAGATAAATAGATACTTTATTCATGTCACAGAGAAATAACTCAACTACACAGTAAGAAAGCTTCTTCCAACAGGAAACTCAAGTTTGTGTAGCTTTATAAAGCGAGGCTTATAAAGCGAGCGCCATTTTGTTAAATGGCCTAGAATCGGTATTTTCTTTGGATAGCCGTGTTTTGAGTAAGAGCCGAGCTCACGATGTCACACCTGGTTCTGGTGTTTCACACATGTTAAAGTCTGTTCAAGTCTCGGGGTTCAGGATCTGAGAAAGTCACAGTCAAAGCAGAGGAAGTTCTACCTTGGCTGCGATCGTAGCCGGGGTCATCCTGGCCCTCTGTCCGTCATCGCAGTGTGAAGGTCCGGCGTAAGCCTGAGAACCCGGCGATGCCTCGTTCTCCCTCAGCCGGTCCAGAGGTTCCTTCCTCCTCTGAACGCCGCCGCCGCCAGCTGCTGCTGCTGCTGCTGCTGCTGCCGGCGGTGGCTCGTACTGACCTGCTTTGGACCAATCCTGAGGAGGTGAGTGGACAGCATTAGCATACACAGACTTGTCCAGTATCCAGCAGCTTGAAGCCCTTCATCAGAGTGCTTGTGTGGGTGAGTGTGGGCAGGGAACTCTCTCTGAGGGTGAGAGTATTTGGTCGGCTCTCCACATTCTGCTCCGTTTCTCCAGGAACCAGCGAGTGAGACAGAAAACCATCAAATAAAATACGCCGCATACACACCGAGCACACGCCGTCATTACGTCAAACAATGTTTTTACCTCAAGACAAAATGTAGCTCAACAGTCAAACGACACATTCTACTAGAAAACAAGGAGTTGTGTTCTCCTGTTGAACCAGCAGGAGGCAGCAGCTACTATACTGTGCTACCTGGATGCTGTTGTGTTTGACGTTAGCGACGACTGACCCTAAACACTTATGTTAGCAGCTCCTGTAGCAAGATGACATAGCATCATCATATAGGTTAGCAGCTACAGTAGCTAAATGACATAGCATCATCACCTTAGTTACCAGCTACTGTAGCAAGATGACATAGCATCATCATATAGGTTAGCAGCTACAGTAGCTAAATGACATAGCATCATCACCTAAGTTACCAGCTACTGTAGCAAGATGACATAGCATCATCATATAGGTTAGCAGCTACAGTAGCTAAATGACATAGCATCATCACCTTAGTTACCAGCTACTGTAGCAAGATGACATAGTATCATCATATAGTTTAGCAGCTACAGTAGCTAAATGACATAGCATCATCATATTAGTTAGCAGCTACTGTAGCATTAGTGTTTGACTTACCAGCTACAGTAGCTAAATGACATAGCATCATCAGATTAGTTAGCAGCTACTGTAGCCAGATGTAGCGAGCCAACACAGTGACATTGTGTCCCATCCTCACCAAATGTCTTTGTTTTGTCAAATTTGTCCTCACTTTGACTAAATGTCTTCACAAAAACAGTATAATTGACGTTATTTAGGAGGAGGAGCTATGAAGGAAAACAACAAGATGTTTTTCACTTGACTTTCCTACTTAACATCCATGTTTTTCACTTAACTTGCATGTTCTACCTTTAGTGTCCTTCTTCCCTAATATTAATGTTTCTTCTTAATGTCCATATTTGTCCTTAACATCCATGTTTTCATAGAGCGCGCTCTCACACACACACACACACACACACACACACAGATGCTGCTCAACATCATACACATGAATATTGACTTTGCTGACATTAGATTTGTTGTGTTGTGTGAGCAGATGTGCAGACTGAGACAAACTCTCAGTCATTTCAATAAATCTGTGATGCTGCCGTGATGAAGGCTGCACACAATGTTTCAGCAGTCAATGCATGTTTTTGTGATTATGAGTCAACACGTCTGCAGTGAAGCACACACACACACACACACACACACACACACACACACACACACACACACACACACATCTGTATCTGCTGGGCTTATATGGAAGCATCCTTAGTTTTTCTCTCATTGTCTTTGAAATGGATGAATGTGACATCACAAACACGACAACTATATATACTGTACATATACATATATATATATATATATATATATATATATAAATGTATATATACATATATATTACATAGACTTACACACAGGGTACTGGTCTTAACCACTGAGCCACTCCACCCCTAAATATATATGTATATATGTATACATACATATATATATACATAAACTGAAAATGTTTTATTTTTTTATTTTATTTAAATTTTTTGCAAAACCAAAGTGTGTTGTTTTTTTTGCACAATAGAAAAAGTGTAATTGTACAACATGCTATTTTTGTGTAGTAAATGATGCTGTGTACACTGTGACGTACTGTGGTCGGGGAGCTGCACTCGCTCACTGACTGACAGGTTTCTGAAGCCTCTGACGACGCTGAGCTCGATGATTTCTGCAGCAGAGAAATGGAAACAACAAGATTCTGTTTACTCGTCAACAATCTGTGTGTGTGTGTGTGTGTGTGTGTGTGAGAGATATTCATATCTTTATGACAAAAAAATAAACATGAATGAGATGATGCAGTTTGCAGATTTGTAAACCGAGTAAAGGGAAGTGTGATTGTTAAGAGGTTCCAATATGAGCTGTGTGCGCCCCCTGCTGGACACCCTGTGCTTGAGACATGAATAATTACTGTCATTGTTTGCACAGATTTAAACCACTAAACAAATCTTATTCCATAACAAAAACATCTTCAGGTGATATGTAAATCACCTAATATTATGTTTGCAGTGTTATTTGTGTTGTTAGACAACCACTCACTCTCCCACACCAAAGCCCAGAGAGAAAATCAGTGATTTTAACGTCACAAACACACACATTCAAATGTCTTATTTTGTCACTTCAGTGTTTGAAATCTTTGTTCAGATTGACGTCAGTGACACAAAGTGACCACACGAGGCAGCAGAGGACCAGCAGCTAAAACACTGATTTTCTCTCTGAGGTTTGGTGTGAGAGGCTCAAATCCTTTATTCTCATGTTTCCATGTTTTCTGGGACTGAGCGTTAACTGAAGAATGGAAATGTCCCTTTAAAGCTGCAGGATGTGTGTGTGTGCGTGTGCGTGTGCGTGTGCGTGATGTCGGTCTTACACACCTGGCTCGTGATGTCAGAGGGCATGGGTGAAGGTGGCTTGGAGTAGATATTTGCGTCCTGGGACACGAAGCCCGAGTCGTGGGAGGAGACGCTGCTTAGCCGGTGTGCGGCGATGCCCCCCGGTGGCAGAGGCTGGTGTGGCAGGCTGCTGCGGTACCGATAGGAGGAGGAGGAGGTGGGTGAGTGTGGTTGGGAGCCGCCGCCGCCAACACCCGCACTGCCACCTCCTCCTGATGAACGGGAGGCACTACTGTGGGCGCTGTTCACGCTGCTGTAGGGGGGCGGGGCAGAGGAGCAGGGGGAGGGGCAGAGGAGCAGGGTGATGAAGGGGTGAGGAGTGTGAGGACAGTCGTGATGATGGTGTGGCAGGGTTTTTAAGGTGAACGTCGTCGGTTCATCCGTTAATTAGTGACGGTCAAGAACAAACACACAATCAAACAAACAAACACAAAAACAAACAAACAAGCAAACACACAAACAAACAAGCAGACACACAAACAAACACACAAACAAACAAACAAACACAAACAAACAAACACACAAACAAACAAAAAAAGACAAGCAAACAAACAAGCAAACAAAAAACACACAAACACGCAAACAAACAAACAAACACACAAGCGAGGGGAGTGAGTGTGTGAACGTATGAAGATCCAAACACACACTGAACTAACGATTATTATTGTCGTGAGTCATTTTCTGTTGTTTGGTTCAGAAAGATTGTTTTTGTCCACAAACTAAAAACCATTCTTGTTTTATTCTTATTCTTTTGAATCTTTCAAAAACAAACAAACAGGGTGAGCCTTCATGTTTCAGGCACAGGGGGGCGCTCACAGCACAGTGTGCACTTGACAGAAATGAGTCCTCTTCACGGCTGTTTTACTATTCTGATTATTATCACTTTGAGTGTTAATTCAAACCGGTTTCTGTCATTTTTCAGCTTCTTAAATATTTCCTGGTTTCTTTGCTCCAGAAAACAAAGAAATCATTTGAGTTTAAGGAAAAAAACAAAGACGTTTGAGAACATCAATGTTTTATGAACCAAACGACTCATAACTGAAAATAATGTTAGTTACAGTTCACAAAACAATACACATGTCAACATTAATAAACACACAAATATGTGTTTCTGTCTCTCTCTCTCTCTCTCACAGACACACACACACACACACAGACACACACACACACACACACACACACACACACACACACAGACACAGTTGATGATTAATTCAATCGCAGTAAATAGAATAGAATAGAATAAACTTTATTAATCCCATGCGGGAAAATCTTTCATCACAGTGCTCCAGTGTACAAAGGTAACGAATATTACCAGCAATTTTTTTTTTGTTAAGTTAAGAACTATAAGAATAAGGATAAAGAATAAAAATGAGTGGACAAACTGTAATGACACATTGCCACAGACAGGGGGAGTGAGAGTCACAGCGAAGGCTCCTCTTTCTTTGTGTGTGTGTGTGTGTGTGTGTGTGTGTGTGTTTACCTGCACATGCTGCTCTTGCGTGAGCCGGAGCTGCTTGGAGATGAAGGCGGAGTCTGATACGACCAACTGTAATCTGAGCCTTTAAGATCCTTAATGACCTGAGAGAGACACACTCTTCATCCACTGTGTGTGTGTGTGTGTGTGTGTGTGTGTGTGCGTGTGTCTGTGTGTGTGTCACCTGTTCACCAGCAGGGGGCAGTTTGTGAGGGTCAGTGGTTAACACAGTGAGGTCATCGATGATGGCCTGCAGGTGAGTGATCTCTCCTAACATAGCGATCTCTCCGTTCTACACAAACACAGAGT
>NC_058027.1:28265403-28267903 GCF_019176455.1 Solea senegalensis | reverse complement strand
CAAAGACAGACATCATTCACCTGTCCTCATCATTCACCTGACCTCTGTCATCATTCACCTGTCCTCTGACCTCATTCACCTGTCCTTTCACTTGTACTCATCATTCACCTCTCCTCATCATTCACCTGTCCTCAGTCCTCACATCTCACCCGTCCTCTGTCCTCATCATTCACCTGTCCTCTGTCCTCATATTTCACCTGTCCTCTGTCCTAGCATTCACCTGTCCTCATCATTCACCTGTCCTCTGTCCTCATCATTCATTCATCTGTCCTCTGTCCTCATCATTCATCTGTCCCTGTCCTCACATTCACCTGTCCTCTGTCCTAACATTCACCTGTCCCTGTCCTTACATTCACCTGTCCCTCTGTCCTCACATTCATCTGTCCTCTGTCCTAACATTCACCTGTCCTCTGTCCTCATCATTCACCTGTCCTCTGTCCTAACATTCACCTGTCCTCTGTCCCATCATCCTTCACCCTGTCCTCTGTCCTCATCATTCACCTGTCCTCTGTCCCATCATTCCCCTGTCCTCATCATTCACCTGTCCTCTGTCCTAACATTCACCTGTCCTCTGTCCCTCATCATTCACCTGTCCTCTGTCCTCACTCATCCTCTGTCCTGTCCTTCATTCACTCTGTCTCCTCTGTTGTTACATTCACCTGTCCTCTGTCCTCATCATTCACCTGTCCTCTGTCCTCATCATTCACCTGTCCTCTGTCATCACACACATACTCACACACAGGGAAGAAAGTAAGAAGGAAGTGAGGAAGGACATGTGTCTTACTTGGTGAACTGGCGAAGTTTGGCCTCGATGCTACGATGTCTCATGCACATCCTGGTCAGAGCTGAACCGATGTCTCTGGTTGCCCCTGGAAACAGAAGAGTCAGGGTCACATGGTGTGAAGAGCTCCCTCACACACACACACACACATATACAGTGGTATTTCTCACCAGTGTGTGTTTGAGTCACAGCCAAACATTCAGGAAGTGCAAACCTGCCACTGTAAACACAGCTCTATTTTTAGACCGAGTGGATCCATGTGGAAAACAGTGACCCCGGAGCCGGAGCCGGAGCCGGAGCTGGAGCCACTGTAAATGACTTCCAAACAAGGTGCTGCAGTCTGAGGCACATTTACAGAAACTGTGTCAGGACTGGAGCAGCAAAACATGCCAGACAGACAGAGGGGACACTAGGACAAACAGACTCTAACCACAGTCAGTCTGAGTCTACGTCACATGTCCACGTCTTTATCTCACCGTGAGACACACTTTAGTTCGTTTGTAAACCACTCACTCTCCCACACCAAAGTCCATAGAGAAAATGAGTGATTTTAACATCACACACACACAAGTTGTTGATCCACTGCTGCCTCCATCACTACAATCTAATGTCTGATTTTTATGAATTCTGTCTTTTAAATCTTTAATTCTGATAAACCTCAGTGACACAAAGTCACCACACGAGGCAGCAGAGGACCAGCAGCTCCTGTGTCCCCACAAGCTAAAATCACTGATTTTCTCTATGGGCCTTGGTGTGGGAGAGTGAGTGATTTACAGCACAATGTTACACAATGTTGTGTATTCATTAACACAACAAATCTTTCATTACAGCAAACCTGTAATGGAAACAATCACACACACACACACACACACACACACACACACACACACACACACTGTGTATGTGTGGTTCCCATCCACAGAGAGAAGTGTTCCATTCATAATTAACAAATTCCTCCCTCATGCCTCCTGTTCTACCCGGCAACCATTCATTAAAGTGGAGCACCCCCCTCCCCCCCAAACACACACACACGCACACACAGATCAGTTTATACAACTGTATGTGGGTTTTGTGTTGTCAGCAGTGATATAACACCAAATCAATATGTGAAGCTTGACTGTGAGAGAGTGATGTCACCACACGCACACAAACACACGCATGCACACACACACACACACACACAAACACACGCACACACGCACACACACACACGCATACAAACACACGCATACACACACACACACACACACACACGCATTACAAACACGCGACGCATACACACGCGACACAAACACACGACGCATACACACGCATACACACAAACACATATTGGCCACACGACACACACACACACACGACGCACACACACGTTAATACAAACACACGCATTTACACACACGCATTACATACACACACACACACACACACACGCGACACAAACACACGCGACGCATTACACACGCATTACAAATACACACGACGCACACACACACACACACAAACACACGCATACACACGCATACACATGTATATACACGCATTTACACACACACACACAATAATACACGCATACACGCGACACACGCACGCATACAATACACATTATACACGCATATTATTACATTACCGCGACGCATGCACGCACGCCATTGGCCACACACACACACGCATACACACACATACAAACATACGCATACACGCATACACACATTACATTAC